>NW_028252048.1:0-86584 GCF_964263255.1 Lissotriton vulgaris | reverse complement strand
GTAGCGGATCTTGCCCCTCAAGCTAGGTGTACTGTAAACTGTGTTTTAGAACAAAAATAGATCTTCCTAGCAGTGCTCCCACCCAAAAAACGAGGCCTAGCAGAAAACTGGAGACAAAACTTACTTTGAAAGTAAAAGTAGGCCGAAGTACCCTAATTACCCATTACCCCCCGTGGATTGTATTCAAACCACTTGCAAGCAACCAAGCAAAAGTAGCCATAGCCAGCATCGCTCCAAGACTCGAAATCCCCCCCACTCAAACACATGCAATAGAAATACTGCTAACCCTAACGAACCCTAAGTTAAGAATAGTGGCAAAGGCTTTCTTTAACTATGCCAAATCCCCCCTTTCCCACCATGGATTTTCTTCAAATGACTTGCAACCAAAATTACACATTCTCACGAGTGCTCTAAGACCCCAGAACTCAGTTTGAAAAATCTAGAACACCCCGATACACATGCAATCCTGGTGCTAGGGCTAACCCTAACGAACCCTAAGTTACAAAAAGTGCCAAAACTAAAGGCTTTTCCGCGCGGATTTTGTCCCAACCACTTCTACCCGGTATTAGACCTTCCCAGGAATGCCCCAAGACCCGGCAACCCACCCGCCAAGAAGCATAACACCCCCAAACAGGCCAAAAGAAAAATCTCATACTTGCAATATTTCTGGGCCTTCGGTCCAAACGCGCTGCGTAGCTAGGCCATAAGTCGGGGTTGGCACGACGGATTTCCTGAAAAGCAAATGCAATCAAGATTAGAGTGTCCCAGCAGTGCTCCCAGACCACGAAACTCACCCGCAAACAGACGGAACCCCCCCTAAGAGCACCTCAAAGGCAAGCAAGTCATCAAAAACACAAAAAAAATTCCGCCTGGGATTTGGTCCAAAACACTTTTATCCGGTATTAGAGCTTCCCAGCAATGGCCCCAGAGCCGTCAACCCAGGAGAAAACGAGTAGAAGACCCCCAAACAGCCAAAGAGCAAAAGTACAAAAATGGGGACTTAGTCACTTTTTCACAAATTTCCCAAATCACTCCGCGCGCGCTCTGCAGCTAGGCCCTAAGTCCCCTCAGCCACCATGGATTTGCTTCAAACCTCTTGCAAAGTAAAGTATATATAGCCAGCAGTGCTCCCAGACCACGAAACTCACCCGCAAACACCAGCAAGCCCCCCAAACAGGCCCCCGAAAACGCTACATAGAGCAAAATGTCTGAAATAGCCCAAAAAAAAATCGGCCTGGATTTTGTCCCAACCACTTCTACCCGGTATTAGACCTTCCCAGGAATGCCCCAAGACCCGGCAACCCACCCGCCAAGAAGCATAACACCCCCAAACAGGCCAAAAGCAAAATCTCATACTTGCAATATTTCTGGGCCTTCGGTCCAAACGCGCTGCGTAGCTAGGCCATAAGTCGGGGTTGGCACGACGGATTTCCTGAAAAGCAAATGCAATCAAGATTAGAGTGTCCCAGCAGTGCTCCCAGACCACGAAACTCACCCGCAAACACCAGCAAGCCCCCCAAACAGGCCCCCGAAAACGCTACATAGAGCAAAATGTCTGAAATAGCCCAAAAAAAAATCGGCCTGGATTTTGTCCCAACCACTTCTACCCGGTATTAGACCTTCCCAGGAATGCCCCAAGACCCGGCAACCCACCCGCCAAGAAGCATAACACCCCCAAACAGGCCAAAAGCAAAATCTCATACTTGCAATATTTCTGGGCCTTCGGTCCAAACGCGCTGCGTAGCTAGGCCATAAGTCGGGGTTGGCACGACGGATTTCCTGAAAAGCAAATGCAATCAAGATTAGAGTGTCCCAGCAGTGCTCCCAGACCACGAAACTCACCCGCAAACACCAGCAAGCCCCCCAAACAGGCCCCCGAAAACGCTACATAGAGCAAAATGTCTGAAATAGCCCAAAAAAAAATCGGCCTGGATTTTGTCCCAACCACTTCTACCCGGTATTAGACCTTCCCAGGAATGCCCCAAGACCCGGCAACCCACCCGCCAAGAAGCATAACACCCCCAAACAGGCCAAAAGCAAAATCTCATACTTGCAATATTTCTGGGCCTTCGGTCCAAACGCGCTGCGTAGCTAGGCCATAAGTCGGGGTTGGCACGACGGATTTCCTGAAAAGCAAATGCAATCAAGATTAGAGTGTCCCAGCAATGCTCTCAGACCATGAAACTCACCCACAAACAGACGGAACCCCCCCTAAGAGCACCTCAAAGGCAAGCAAGTCATCAAAAACACAAAAAAATTTCCGCCTCGGATTTGGCACAAACCACTTTTAGTGCTTCCCAGCAATGGCCCCAGACCCGTCAACTCACCTGCAAAGAGGTAGAACAACACCCCCACAAGTGCTGAGTCTTTCTTCATTGGGCGTAATTTAAACCAGCCCTCTGCTTTGATGGAAATAGGAGTCTGGAGGAGGAGGATAGAGGAGCATGTTCTTCTGAACTTGTGAACCTGAGGAATGCAGACTGCGGCACCTTCAAATAAATTAGCAAACAAGTGAAGACAGTTCTGCTGATGGGCTTGTCTTTGTGATAATCTGATTAAAGTTTGAATTATATTAACTGTGCACAACAAAGAAAGACAGACACACAGGAATAAAAGTGAATAAGGATGAAAAAGAAAGTTATTGATTCGTTGTCTCATTTTCAGGGCTCGAAGTCGGAATCACGGTCCAGGAATAAGAATAAGGCTTCGTCATCATACTCTGCGAATTCAGCCCGGGTGAGGTCAGTGCCACCTGACAGAGTAGAAATTCCCTCATCTATGGTGCTGGCCACCTCCTCTTCATCCGGCACGCTCTCTCGTACTCTTATATCTGGTGGTATGAGGTGCTGATTCATCTTGATCATTGTTAACCTCTCCACATTTTTGGGCGAGAGGCGGCTCCGTTTGGGAGTTACAATCCCACCAGCCGCACTGAAAACCCGTTCAGAAGACACACTTGCGAGTGGGCAAGACAAGTAGTTTAAAGCCAGGTTGGTGAGCTGTGGCCACAATTCTTTTTTCCCATGCCAATACGCCAATGGGTCAGAATTAACATAGACCTCTGTGGAGTCATTCAGATAGTCCTTCACCATCGACTCAAGGTCCTCCTCCAAGGTTCCTCCACTTTGCGTAGCTCTTGCTGTGCCTCTGGCCTTTTGAGAACCAAACCCACGCAGAGCTAGCCAATCCTCTTCAGCCTCCAATGTTTCTGCTGTCTTTCGTGCAGATGATGCGGTTGCCGGTGTCTTTAACGGCTGAGAGGTCACTTGTGCCACAGCCACAGGTGCAGAAGTGGATTGTTTTGACTGGGGATGGCCTGCTGATGTACTGCCATTTCCTTCAATTTCCAGCCGTTCTGTTTCAAACTTCTTGGCTGACAAGGCTAGCCAACGTTTGTACTTTGTAACATCTTCATCAGCAAAAGCAAAGAATGCTCTGCCTGCCAGCGCCTTTTTGTAGCGTGGATCCAGAATAGTAGCACAAATGTAATGCTGTTCTGAGTGGATCTTTTGAAGACGTTCATCACCTTGTAGGAGCTCTAATAATTGCTCAGCCAGAAGCAAAGAAGAGCCTTTCTTTTTGTCATCTTTTCGAAACACAGAACACACCTCCTTCAGTTGGTCCTCCAGCATGTACAACAATGGGATAGCTTTTCCCAAATTAGAGTCCTCCTTGCTGACTGCACGCGTGAAGACCTCAAAAGGACGAAGCATGCGTGTTAGGCTTTCAACTATGTTCCATTGCGGCCCACCCATCCTCAGCTCCTCTATACCCTCTTTCAAGAAATATTGATCGAGTTGCGTATACTGCTCATACAGACGCTCAAGCATGTAGAAGGTTGAGTTCCAACGTGTTACCACCTCCTGGATGAGTGCTTTCACTGGCATTTGACATTGATATAGCATGCTCCTCAGCTGCTTGCGGGCCTTAAAAGAATGCCTGAAATGCTTGCAAATTTTTCGGCAGTTCTCCAATACACTGCACGCTGCACTGTCTTTATTACCCAAGAATTTTTGGACAACCAGGTTTATACAGTGCGCCAAACACGGCACTCTGAAATAGTAACCGTCCCTCATGGCCTTAACTATATTGGAGCCATTGTCCGTGGAAACATAACCAACCTTGCGTTTTAGTGGGGACAGACAGTTAAGGACCTTTGTGTTAAAGACATCCAAAATGTTTTCTGCTGTGTGACGTTTCTCCAAACCAAACATGGCTAGTGTTGCATGTTTCCGAGCACCTTTAAAAACAGTGTTAGTGTCAACACCTGAGTTTAGCTTTGCTTTAGCCCCTGAAAAAGAGACCCAGTGTGCAGTGATGCACATGTAATCAGCGCCTGCGCCACTGGTCCACATGTCTGTTGTCAGATGTATAGTGTGAACAGCACTCTTCTGCAAAGCTGCCCCAATCGCCTTCAGAACATCTTCATGTAGTGCTGGAACCGCAACTCGGGCAAAATAGAACCGGCTAGGAACCTTCCATTTAGGGCAGAGCACTGCCACTAATTCTAGAAAACCAACCCCTTCGACAAAAGAAAAAGGGAGAAGGTCCAGAGCTAGCATTTTAGCCAGCTTAGTGTTATACAGACGGGTCATTGGGTGGTTGCGTTCATATTGCGCTTCTGTAAACAACATCTTTTTAATGTTGCCCTGGACCAATGATTTACGGGATGATGATCTCTTCGACCCAGTTACGCTCGCTGATGAACTTTTCCGCATTGATGTCTCACTCTCTCCCACACTCTTAGTGTGGCTCCCATGGGGTGTGCTGCTGACATGGGAACTGGGTGTAAGTGAAGTGTTTGGATCGTCTTCTTCTACCTCCTCGTCATCAGCAGATGACAAATCAACGTTTTCATTACGTGCAATTCCGGCTTTCTTGACCGCCTCTAGGTGCGGAAACCATTCGAGAGGGTGCCTTCTCTCAAGATGACCTCTCTGGCCTCCGGTACCATAGTTAGAACCAAGCTTACCACGACTATATCGAAGCTTACAAAGGCTACAAATGGCTACGTTTGCCTTTTTTGGGCAAACACTAAAGAAGTCCCAAACTGGAGACTTGAAATGTCTTCGGGGGCCGCCGCCGGAGGAGGCGTCGATACTGGTGGTGGTGGTCCTGCTGCTAATGACAGATGAAGTGGAGGATGTGGATTGCCGAACTTCAGTACGTTTTGCACTTTCACCACCACGAATTGAGGTCGAGGACGAGGTGGGTACCTTCTTGCGAGGAAGAAATATGGAAGCGGTAGGTTTTGGTGTACTACTTAACTCCAAATCTAATGATTCCATTTCCATTGCCTCCTCGCCGACATCATCATCACGCTCAGCAGCTTCTCGGGATAGGGTCAAAATGTCTCTTTGCTGCATGCCCGGTGGGGCTGCAGTGACCTTTGTGATGACTGCCTCGTCGTCATCGTGAGAGGCTTCATCACCAGCAGTATCTGTCACTTCTTGTTGAGCCTCATCACACTCCATAGGTTTGAGTTTTTGGACGACCTTCCTTTTACGCTTAGGTACCGGTGGCAGATCATGGTGTGCCTCTGCCTCACTGTCAGACCGCAGTTGTCGTGGTTCCCAAGACAGATCACTTGCACCAGAACGAGGTGGGCTTGAAGAAGATGTAGACACCCCCCTTGATCTTTTCCTTGCTAGGGATGTGGAAGACAATGAATGATCATCAGGAGGAGTGGCTTCCAATGATACCTCAGCTTCATTGTCGATTTCCAAATGTGCCCCTACTTCGGGAGGAACAACTATTGTGGGCACTTGTGAACGTCCATGCACCTTTGCTTGCGCATCTCCTTTTGCTGCCTCTCCTTCCACATGTACTTGGGCGTGTACTTGCACATGGTGTTGTTGTTGCGGCTGTGGTTGTTCAACACTTGTCAGATGAGTTACAACAACCTGTGTTGATTCAGGGACATTGCTGCTACTTTCTTGCGATGAGCCAACATCACTGGTCGATGGTGATTGGAGAAGTACACTGACTGCCTCTGAAGCACTCAAGGGCTTTGACTTAAGTTGGCGTGGTGGTGGAGGCACTGAACCCAATGGAGCAGGGGTGCTGCTCTCAGGTTGGTCCCCAGCAGATCCTGCTGCTGCAGGCGTACTTTTTCTTTTGCTCCCAAAAAAAGTGGCGGGTGACACACCAGCCTCCTTGGTAACTTGCTTCTTCTGCTCCTTACTAGCAACTTTCTTGCTAGAGGAGCTACGGAGAACTTTCTTTGGGGGCGGGGCCATCTTCTTCAGAGCAGGTCAGACAGCAGGCCGCAGTTGCACGAATTGTAGAGTTGTCTGAGGCCAGACGTGACGTCGCGTGACGTTATGCTGCACACACACACCGCTGCAGGACTTCTTCCTGGCACTGGTGGTTCTCTTGAGTCTTGTGCACCTAAAAAAAATGGAAGACAGAGGAACATCAGTTCAGTTATAGAGCACAAAAAAATCGAAAAACACTGCAAAATCAGCACAATCCCAATCCATCCATGCCCTCCATAATGTTTAAATTCAAGACAACCCACAGAAAGACTAGGCCCATGCAAGACTCACTACCCCTGGGCATAAATAAAGGTTGAAAAGTAGGCAAAATGGTTGGAGGCCTAACAACAAAGCCTGCATTCAAAATGGCCACTTGCCTGCCAAGCACATGGCCAGTGCCTGTAGCTGCACTCAAAATGGCCACCAGCCTCATGGCATGTCCCTCCCCATGAACACCCCCAAAAATCGAAAAACACTGCTAAATCAGCACAATCCTATTCCATCCATGGCCTCCATGATGTTTAAATTCAAGACAGCCCACAGAAAGACTAGGCCCATGCTAGACTCAAATACCCCTGGTGAAAAGGCCCCAACAACAGGTCAAAAATCGAAAAACACAAAATTGTACAAAAAAAAAAATTCGAAAAACACAGAAAAATCAGCACAATCCCAATTCATCTATGGCCTCCATGATGTTTAAATTCAAGACAACCCACAGAAATACTAGGCCCATGCAAGACTCACTACCCCTGGCATAAATAAAGGTTGAAAAGTAGGCAAAATGGTTGGAGGCCTAACAACAAAGCCTGCATTCAAAATGGCCACTTGCCTGCCAGCACATGGCCAGTGCCTGTAGCTGCACTCAAAATGGCCACCAGCCACATGGCATGTCCCTCCCCATGAACACCCCCAAAAATCGAAAAACACTGCAAAATCAGCACAATCCCATTCCATCCATGATGTTTAAATTCAAGACAGCCCACAGAAAGACTAGGCCCCATGCACCACTCACTACCCCTGGTCAAGGCCCCAACAACAGGTCAAAAATCGAAAAACACAAAATTTTACACAAAAAAAAATCGAAAAACACAGAAAAATCAGCACAATCCCAATTCATCTATGGCCTCCATGATGTTTAAATTCAAGACAACCCACAGAAATACTAGGCCCATGCAAGACTCACTACCCCTGGCATAAATAAAGGTTGAAAAGTAGGCAAAATGGTTGGAGGCCTAACAACAAAGCCTGCATTCAAAATGGCCACTTGCCTGCCAGCACATGGCCAGTGCCTGTAGCTGCACTCAAAATGGCCACCAGCCACATGGCATGTCCCTCCCCATGAACACCCCCAAAAATCGAAAAACACTGCAAAATCAGCACAATCCCATTCCATCCATGATGTTTAAATTCAAGACAGCCCACAGAAAGACTAGGCCCCATGCACCACTCACTACCCCTGGTCAAGGCCCCAACAACAGGTCAAAAATCGAAAAACACAAAATTTTACACAAAAAAAAATCGAAAAACACAGAAAAATCAGCACAATCCCAATTCATCTATGGCCTCCATGATGTTTAAATTCAAGACAACCCACAGAAATACTAGGCCCATGCAAGACTCACTACCCCTGGCATAAATAAAGGTTGAAAAGTAGGCAAAATGGTTGGAGGCCTAACAACAAAGCCTGCATTCAAAATGGCCACTTGCCTGCCAGCACATGGCCAGTGCCTGTAGCTGCACTCAAAATGGCCACCAGCCACATGGCATGTCCCTCCCCATGAACACCCCCAAAAATCGAAAAACACTGCAAAATCAGCACAATCCCATTCCATCCATGATGTTTAAATTCAAGACAGCCCACAGAAAGACTAGGCCCCATGCACCACTCACTACCCCTGGTCAAGGCCCCAACAACAGGTCAAAAATCGAAAAACACAAAATTGTACAAAAAAAAAAATCGAAAAACACAGAAAAATCAGCACAATCCCAATTCATCTATGGCCTCCATGATGTTTAAATTCAAGACAACCCACAGAAATACTAGGCCCATGCAAGACTCACTACCCCTGGCATAAATAAAGGTTGAAAAGTAGGCAAAATGGTTGGAGGCCTAACAACAAAGCCTGCATTCAAAATGGCCACTTGCCTGCCAGCACATGGCAAGTGCCTGTAGCTGCACTCAAAATGGCCACCAGCCACATGGCATGTCCCTCCCCATGAACACCCCCAAAAATCGAAAAACACTGCAAAATCAGCACAATCCCATTCCATCCATGATGTTTAAATTCAAGACAGCCCACAGAAAGACTAGGCCCCATGCACCACTCACTACCCCTGGTCAAGGCCCCAACAACAGGTCAAAAATCGAAAAACACAAAATTTTACAAAAAAAAAAAATCGAAAAACACAGAAAAATCAGCACAATCCCAATTCATCTATGGCCTCCATGATGTTTAAATTCAAGACAACCCACAGAAATACTAGGCCCATGCAAGACTCACTACCCCTGGCATAAATAAAGGTTGAAAAGTAGGCAAAATGGTTGGAGGCCTAACAACAAAGCCTGCATTTAAAATGGCCACTTGCCTGCCAGCACATGGCCAGTGCCTGTAGCTGCACTCAAAATGGCCACCAGCCACATGGCATGTCCCTCCCCATGAACACCCCCAAAAATCGAAAAACACTGCAAAATCAGCACAATCCCATTCCATCCATGATGTTTAAATTCAAGACAGCCCACAGAAAGACTAGGCCCCATGCACCACTCACTACCCCTGGTCAAGGCCCCAACAACAGGTCAAAAATCGAAAAACACAAAATTTTACAAAAAAAAAAAATCGAAAAACACAGAAAAATCAGCACAATCCCAATTCATCTATGGCCTCCATGATGTTTAAATTCAAGACAACCCACAGAAAGAATCAGTCCACCCACCACTGAGTACCCCTGGGAAAAGGCCCCAAAACAGCAAAAAAATCGAAAATCCCAAAATTTTAGTTGCAGCAACTGTAATGCCCCAAACAAACTTACTTGTAAAATTTCTAATCCAACAGTGATCCAAAGAAAGTCAAAAAGGCCTCAAATCCAAAGATCCAGCAGCATCCACAAAAGGTAATCCTTCCAGGTCCACATCCGAATGAAAAGTGACCAGGAGATGGACAAAGCACTGGGAGGAGCCTGCTGAACAGGAACAGGAAGTTGAAGACTATGGGGCACTTCCTTCCTCCCACCCCCCTGCCCCCCTCCCCAAAATGGACTCCTCGCTAAAAAAGTGCAGGCAAATGTCAAACTAAGGAGTTATTCACATAAAAATCATCATTTCTAGAAGGTTTATGCTGCTTGCTGGTGGATTTCTTGTGCAGAATTGCAAATTTATATTTTCGCGCGCCGCATCTCAAATCTCGCAATTTGCGAAGTACCGCGAGACGTGATCTCGCCGTACTCGCGTTGACAAACTCTCGCTGGCAAGCCGCGATGACGTAATCGCGCTCGCCAATTCCCGCGGGATCACACAGCAAGATCCAAAATGGCGCAGCACTCGCAAACTATCGAAAAAAACAACTCGGCAAACGATGATAAACGCCGCGCGCCGCAAAAATTGTATCACCAACGCCGCGCGCCGCCAAAAAAATCCGCTGCGTGCGAATTTGCGGATTTTGCGGGAAATCCGCAAATCTCGCGGATTGCGGATTTCCCGAAAATCCGCAAAATCCGCGAGCGGAACGGATTTTCCGCCCACGCTTACTACTGAGTCGCCCTTGGGCTCTGATAGTGTTACATTTTCAATTGTCTTGGGCAATAGTACAGTGGGTTCATGATCATTGAGGCGATCAAGATGTACAACCTGACACTTTATACCATTCTTAGTGTCTTTGAATCTGGTCATTAATGTGGATTTTACTTCCTTATGGGATAAACGGTGGAATGCTTATCTAATTATGTATCTTTTCATAACAGAGCGGTGCTCCTCAATTACCTGAGCTGCAGCCAGGTGAGGTGAGGCGCTATCCCCACACGAATTGGGTGAGTGATAACATGTTGAGATATATGTAATGACATGATCACAGAAATAACACTACTGATGAGTGTATTTTTATAAATTTGTCTGTCTCTTTTCACTTTCTTTTCTTGTTGACATGACTATTTTTAGATTGTGGCGGAGCATCTGAACCTGACAAACAGGTGATATGATTCCTTTTTATCTTTATCACCATGTTCCACAGCAGTAGCAACACCTAGGTCCTGATGAATGCTTTGGCACTTTTCCTTTTATGCAGAAACATGTTGACCACTCGCTGAGCAGATATTTTGTTAAATCTGTTATCTCACTATTGTTTTTATGTTTGGGGAGCTGAGAGAAAACATTAAAGGTTCTATTTCTACTCAGTCTTATCTAATTTTATCCTGTCACTAATCACTCACTTGCACTGCTTTTTTCAGTTGTCATACCACACTGACACCACTCACTAGATAAAAACGCAGGGTCTTCTTACTCTCATAGTCCTTTTTTCCAACTTTTGTGACTGTGTGCACACTAACTCCTGGGTAAGGAGAACCCATATGATGTAAAAGTGGCGGAACAGATCGACAACTGATGGGAAAATTCTCACCTTGGGTATGTGTCTCACGTGAATTTGGTTACATGGTATCACGTGGTGTCACTGAATAATTTAGTTCACAATCCCCCTTTTTGTCATGTCAATGGTCGTTTGTGATTAGAGTTTGTTTTTGACTCCTGGATACTTTCTGTGTAAATTACGTTATTGTTGGGGGGTGTGTATCCAGTATGGTGTCGTTAAACTAGCCCTTGGACCCTCTTCTATGTAGTGTGTTTTATGGTCTCTCCACCCAGCAAGTTGTAGAGAAGTCAGTGCGCATGATGGTTCGGCTGTCCTAAGACGGCTGGCCAAACCGTCACGAGCACTGACAGCAGTGCCTAACATTCCACCTCCCCCCTGCTGCAGGGCTGTGACCCCACCCACAAGACTCGGGCAGACCAGAAATACAATGATTTTTATATCTTTTCTACGCTTGAGAATCTGGTTTGAGAGAGCCTGTATAGCTTGGGTAAGCCTTTTATTATGACTATAATCACGTCAGTGTGGGACGGGTTTATGGGTACAGACCAGTCGGCCCCAAATATATGTTATATTTGAGCTATGAGTAGGGTAGCCTGTTTTTGTATCTGCCCAGTGCTCTAGACTCTGGTTTGAGAGAGCCTGTATTGCTTGGGAAAGCCTAGGAAAATGACGACGATTACTGTAAGTACTGTTCATAAGTGTTTCTAACTGTGTGAGTACCGCCTTTTGATGGACGTTTTTGCTTTCTTTCTTAGCCTGTTTTCTTGCGCCCAACCCTCCTATCGTAGAGGATTCACTGAGGCGATTTGACTAGGTACACTTGTCTACGCCTTTGGACTTAGCTACGAAAACGAATAACGCATTTACTAATCCCAGCACTGGGACATGAGGTGTGGCGTTTCGACTTTAAAGGTGGAGACCTCTTAATTTGTCATAAAAAGTATGGTGTTTGATCGAGGATTGATTAGTTTTTGGGTAGTAATTATACAATGCTGCCTCTAGCATTGTGCTTGAACGACCTTGACCTTGACCAGGAACAGCTCAATAGACTCTCAGCGATCAAAATCTTCAGGTACCTCTTCGATGTGCGTCCCATGCTACTGATTCTGGTTGCATGACACTGCATATAAGATGTTTTGCATGCACAGACCATTTGTGTAATTGTCCTTTTAATAGTTCCCTTAGCTTGTGTAGTACCTGTATTTTTAGGGCTAGCAGCCAACTTTGGCTTGATTGTTTTTTTTTAAATATCCCTTTCTGTGCTTGCTCCACTTGGGTTTCACAATGTTTGAATCTCTTGATCACATTTGCTGTGCCACACACTTTGCCTTTGTTTAAACAATGATATGATTATAAAATGCACTATGCCTGTGTGCACTTTTTTGCTTTGGAACTTGGGTCTTTTTTGTTTTAGGTTCACAATCGCCCTTCTTGACATGTTGAGATGGAGTTCTGGTATGTGTTCTTAATATTTGCATGTAACAATACTCAACTGAAATTTGCTAGTAACACTGTTTTAATGAATTTCGCTAAATAAATGAAAAGAGTTTTTGTACGTACTGATAAAAAAAGAAGTCAAAATTGAGACCTGTAATTGTGTTAATTTTGCAGCCCTGATGAAGCCTTTTTTGTGGGCGAAACGCGTTGGCTGCACTTGCATGATTTGAAAAATAAAGCAAGATTCGACTTCAAAATTGAAGGCCCTGGATTTCTTCTTTGTTTACACTGTTCAAATATTGTTGCCTCCCTATTTCTTGTGTGTAAAAATAGAATTATATACATTTTATTTTTCGTCTGATGCGGGTGGGGGGACAACGCTCCTCCGCCATAGCAGAGGAGCCGCCGCTGACTGCAACGCAGCGCTGCAAATTTCATTGTTGCTAAGCATGGGCGGAAAATCCGTTTCACTCGCGGATTTTGCGGATTTTCGGTAAATTCGCAATCCGCGAGATCCGCGAATCTCCCGCAAAATCCGCAAATCCGCGAGCAGCGGATTTTATGGCTTGCTCGCACTGTTCGCGTGAGTTCGCGGCTTGCCAGTACAACTTCGCACCCCGCGAGTAAGTGCTAAATTGCAGAAATACGATCTAAGCAAAACTGTAACTACTTTCCAGGTTCAAAAGTTCAGGCTCATCATTAGTAGCCATTTCCTGTAGTGCTTCCTGAGGGGCCCCTCCAGAGTTCAGTTGCCAGTTGCAACTATTATGTGACCCTGCTCTGAACCTCAGAATAGTTACACATATGCCACAAAGGTCCTGAATTACAGCTAAGGGAGACAAGCAGGAGCCAGGCTGGAAGTTAAAATCCATTAATCAGCCCCTAATTCATTATTGTCAGTTGGGGCAGGGCAGGTGTTGTAACTAATTTTGCAACAATGAAAGCACTTAGCAAGTGCAAAAGATCACTAATCAGGAAGCACTAAGGAAGCAGGTGCCAGCTAAAAAAATATTCTGTGACACATTAATCAGCCCCAAATTAATTCAGGTCACTTGAGGCAGGGAAGGTGTGCTTTGCTTTGCCGAAAATAATGTACACTGGACAACCAGAGGGTGTGGTGATGAAACAGAGGGTGGCATGGGTGGGCCAGAGGGTGGCATGAGTAGTCAGAGAGTGGCAGTGGTGACAGAGAGTGGCAGTGATGAAGAAGAGTGTCCCAAACAGGCTGGACACGTAGAAACAACAAGTTCGCAAAACTTGCGACCCGACAGGTAAGTTCGCAAATTGCGAAATTGTAAAAACCCTCGGGAACTGGCAGAAACACGCGCGAACACAAAAAAAAATCCGCAAATTTGCGGGAATTCGCGGATTTTGCGGATTGCGAGTTTGCAAATCCGCAAAATTCGCGAACGCGAGATTCGCAAAATTCGCCCATGCTTAATTGTTGCTCTGCATTGCTCCAAAACTTAGAAGCCCCACAGTTTTGCAACTAGGGTTAGTCAATCGTTAACTGCCTCACAACAGCGTCATCTCACTCTTGCACATGTTGCTGCAGGGAAAGGCCAAGTTCCCCTGAGAGGAGGCCAGGTTCACACAGCAAGTAATTGGAACTTTTGGATGATTCTTGTTTTTCTCTCTATTCCATCTAAAGACATATGTTTCTTTTGTGCCATAACATTGCACTTCCATCTCAGGCTTATGATTCCAGCGGTCTCTTCCCACTAATAGTTCCGGATTTATCATCTTCCATTAAGACTGCGTCTGGTGGGTCCCTTTAAATTGATCAGAACATATTGTGGGTCTCCGGGGCCTCCTGCAGGAACGGCTTCCTCCTTACGTGCTAAAGTGGAGCAATCTCTTTTTTTTATGTCTCTCTTTCTTCCAGCTCAGCACATTGGTTTTATATTTTCTCTGAGGACAAATCAGACGAGGCTTTGAAGAATAAAGTTTGTGGCAAGATGAGACTATTAGAGGAAGCGCAGACCCGCCGCAGGCATCAAACTCCCATCGCATGGCTCTTTTGTCTTAAAATTCCAATGCTCCCTGCCATTTTCTCCTCATCTTTGCTCTCAAGCTGACTTCCCATTTTCTCTGATTTAGACACCTATTGTGTTATTGAGTCCGCAGGCCCTGCAGTGCTGTCCGAGTGCGTTTACTCTCAGTGACACGTTGCGGAATCTTTTTCACCGGAGCAAAAACTATATTGCAAGGTTTCGCTGCGCTTGTGTCACATGGAGTGGGGCAAATACATTTTTCCTCAGTCCATATTGCAGAAAGAATTCTCGAACCAGCGCAAAAATGAGAAAAAAGAATTGTGGAACGGTTGCTAAACATATGTGAAAAATATTTTGTACATTCAGTCATTGTTCATGTGTCATACTCAAGAAACCAACAGCAGACCCCACCGACCTCAAGAACTACCGCCCCATCTCGCTTCTCCCGTTTCCAGCCAAAGTCATCGAGAAGACCGTCAACAAGCAGATGGCCGCCTTCCTCGAGACGAACGGATCCCTCGACCCCTCACAGTCCGGCTTCCGAGCCAAACACAGCACCGAGACCGCCCTCATCGCCGCCACCGATGACATCCGAGCCCTGATGGACAATGGAGAAACAGCGGCCCTCATCCTCCTAGACCTCTCCGCGGCATTCGACACGGTCTGCCACCGCACCCTAATACGGCGCCTCAGCAACATCGGAATCCAGGACAAGGCGCTGGAATGGATCATCTCCTTCCTCGACGGAAGAACACAGCGAGTCCGCCTACCACCGTACAAGTCAGAGGCCTCCGAAGTCATCTGCGGCGTCCCCCAAGGATCATCACTGAGCCCCACCCTCTTCAACGTCTACATGAGCCCCCTCGCGGCCATCGTACGCAAACACCACCTCAGCATCATCTCCTACGCCGACGACACCCAGCTGATCCTCTCCCTGACCAACAACCCCGCCGCCGCCAGAGCCAACCTGCACGAAGGGATGAAAGAGGTAGCCGAGTGGATGACGACCAGCCGCCTGAAACTGAACTCGGACAAGACGGAGGTCCTCATCCTGGGCCCTTCACCCTCCGCCTGGGACGACTCCTGGTGGCCTCCCGCCCTGGGCACCGCACCCAAACCGACTGACCATGCACGAAACCTGGGCTTCATCCTGGACTCCTCCCTCTCCATGACCAGGCAAGTCAACAGCGTCTCCTCGGCATGCTTCAACATCCTACGCATGTTACGGAAGATCTTCTGGTGGATCCCCACAGAGACCAGGAAGACCGTCACCCAGGCCCTCGTCACCAGCCGACTGGACTACGGCAACGCCCTCTACGCCGGGACCACCGCCAAGCTCCAGAAGAGACTCCAGCGGATCCAAAACGCCTCAGCCAGACTCATCCTCGACATCCCACGATCCAGCCACATCTCCGGACATCTGAGAGACCTTCACTGGCTCCCCATCAACAAGAGAATCACCTTCCGCCTCCTCACCCACGCACACAAAGCCCTACACGATCAAGGCCCGAGCTACCTCAACAGCCGAGTCAACTTCTACGCTCCCAAACGCCACCTCCGGTCAGCCACCCACGCCCTCGCCGCCGTCCCCCGCATCCGAAGAGCGACTACAGGGGGAAGGTCCTTCTCCTACCAGGCCGCCAAGACCTGGAACTCCCTCCCGTCCGACCTGCGCCTGACCCAAGACCACCTCTCCTTCAGGAAGAAGCTGAAGACCTGGCTGTTCGAGCAGTAGCGGCACCCCCCTCCCCAGCGCCTTGAGACCCTACGGGTATGTAGCGCGCTTTACAAGTGTCACTGATTGATTGATTGATACAGAATTCCTCGAAGAAATTCTTATCGACCGACAGCCTTTTTGAAAGACAGAAATAATCAATTTGCACTGAAAATGCCGTTATATTTATAATAAACTGACACACTATTTTTTTAAAAAAACATTTCCCTATTTTTAACATTTTAAAAGTGGGGAAGTGCTAGTCTCTTCAATTTTTCTTTTGTAAATGCCGTAAAAATATTGTGAAACCTGTTTGTCTCATATTTACCCTTGTGTGAAAATGTTATTTTCTCTATTCACTATTACACAAATCTCAACAATTATTTGAATGGATATGCACAGTTTTTTACACCAGAACAATTTTTCTGTGATGTGCCTTTAGGAACCTTCTTTCTGGAACCAGGCCCCGTCTTTTTGTCTGGATTATGTAAAGGTTTTTAGCTAAACACATGGACAACACTGAAATAAGTTCACATTTACATACGCAGAGCATAAGACACCTTGAAGCTCAGTCAGTGCAATAAGTGTTCTTGGGAAACTAAAGTGGGTATGTTAGATGGAATGGGTAAATGAGAGAAGGGAATTGAACTCGAGTTATGCAAGTTTTAATGATGAATCTTGAGATTTTAGTTGGATATGATTGGGGAGTGTGCTTTAGAAGAAAATCAGGGTTTTCTCATCTTTATTTTATGTCTTTTTACTGTCAATTAACAATGGGCGAACTCTTGCATTTTTTGGATCATATTATATTCATTTGTTCTTGCCTGCCACTAACTCATGCACTAAATATGAGTACGAAGGGGCATATTTATTAACCCCTCCCATGCTTATGACATAGCTCAGCTCGTCATGAGCCACGGTTCTCGTGTGCTCAGGACGAGCTGAGCTCGTCATGCCCGTTGGAAAGCTCGCACGCGGGGCTAATTCCCCTGCTGTGCTGAGCATTCCATGAAAACGGGTGTGGCGAGAACCGTCATGAGCACCGGGGAGCTGTGCGCGCCCCTCCTCCCCCCAGCTCAGCGGGGGAATGTGCCCTGCATTCAAGGGGTTAAAGTGTCACGCAGCACAGCAAGCCATTTCGCTGTGCTGCACTGCATAAGATGGAACAAAGCAAGAATGTGCCGTATTTAACATGATATGGGGCATTCCAGTCTTTTCCCAGCGGTGGCGCACTATGTGCTGAGTATCGCCATAACACATGCACTCTTGTACCATAGTGCAGGGGAGCCTGCAATGTAGGTAACATTGTTTTTGTGCCTGAAAGGGGCACCTTACTGCGGTATTTTCCTCTATTTTCCTCTTTCTATGTGTGTTGCAGAATGCAGCAGCCATAGAAAAAGAGGCAAAAGAAACACGTAGAAACAAACATATTTCTCCATTATGGCGCCTCCCCTGGGGATGAAAAGCAGTTTTTACACATTTTAAATGTACTACTTATGGTAAATCTGGGAATGTGCCATATTCCATGGATGTTGAGTGGGAACACGCACCAACCAAGGTACGTCTCCCTGGGGCAGAGTAATGCAACGCAGCAATGTGCGCTGTGTTGCGTTGCTCCAGATTCATCAAGCCACTCAGGGCTACGCAACGCGGCCTAATGTGGCTTGGTGAACTGCATTTAACAGTTGTGTCACGCATGCACCCCGCTGTGTGGTGCACAAATGACACAACCCTTAAACAAATATGGCCCAGAATGCACTGTCAAGTGCTTACACATGTCTGGGCATACATGCTGTCAGGACCCTCTTGAAAAACTCTCTTTTCACATTCTCTTTGGTTTCCCCTGCAGGGAAATGGACAGTGGAGAAGTGTGGCTCACTGGTTAGAGCGGCAGACCCTGATGCAGAGTTCTAACCCGGGACCAGGGTTCAATTCCCGCCTCGGCGGGTCTTGGGCTCAAAAAATTCCATGGACCTGATAATTCTCGCCTTGGTGCCTATTCCAATCATGGAGTCCCACTCTGCAACTCTGGGCAATATCTTGCTTAATCTCCACAACGGCCCCCACAACGCTAAGGATGCCTGGCCTCCACCTTGGGGGTGCCCAGGAGTGGACACCTCACAGGAAAAGCCAGGATGGGTTCCACAGCGGTATTCGTACAAGCGACTTGAGACCCTTGCGGGTTAGTAGTGCGCTATACAAGTATCAATTTACATTTTACAGTTCATTAGTGCAGAGAGCAGCCTGAGTCTTGATGAGATATATACTAGTGCTCCTTCAAAGTCAGATAATAGTTCCCAAAGAGTAAAAGCATGTTTTGCTCTGTCCTTCATTACCATTCAGCCCTGCTCCATGAACCCCTATCCAGCTAATGCAACTTCTGCTTCCGGCACGCACCTGTATCTGGACATATGACGTCAGGACACCACACAAGTACACAGATCATGGGAAGCTTAATATAATGGATGCCCTTAGTAAATCGAGATATTGTTCCTTAGAGCAAAGTATGCATGTCTAAAAAAATAAAATAAAATAATCCATTTCGGTTTCTCCAGACATAAATAGCTGCAGTCCGAGAATGGAATCTTTCAGGACAGCACTAGTACAACGTTGAGGAACTCTCCTGAAAGCAGGCGTGGCCCGTGCATGTAGGAGCGGTGGGGGTGGTTTCAGCCTGCAGGCGATGACGAGGTATAATTAAATGAAAAAAAACTAAAAACACTTACCTTGCGCTTGCAGCATCGCCAGCGACGCGGCGACCGCAAGGTAAGTGTTTTTTAAAAAATTTGTTTACCTCATCGTCGTCTGTGGACTTCCCCCTCATCCCGCCCCCCCCACAACTCTTACCTGCACAGGGCGCGCCTGCCTGAAATTGGGGGAGGACAGAGAGGTACACATGATTTTACATTGATAGATGAAAAGGCAGAAGCTGCTTCTAGTGATAAAGTGTAGTCACAATTATTCTACAAACATCATGGTTCCACATGGTGGTATAAGATTTGCTAGTTGGTGTGGTAGGCAATATTAATTGAAAAATGGAAAAGAAGTCACTTTTACACTTAGACTGAAATTTTTGATTTATAAAACTTCATTTTTATGCTAGAACCGCTTTCTCCTTTCTTAAACATGAGAAGAGACAGTCTAAAGTTCTCATCGCTATTGCCACATTGATAAATCATTTCTCCTGCTCATAAGTTAACACAAAATCCAAAGTTGCTACCCAAATCTAACTCAAACCATAGTTTCAGAAAGGGGATTATTAAAAAAAGTTTCAAACTCTACGGTGAGTGTTGGATTATCACTCATTTGAAATGTAAGAGTTATTTCGTCTCGAATGTACGAATTCCCACAAACTTCAGAAAGGAAATTGGGTTGAGATAAGTTGGGCATGTTACATCTGGCAGGCAATAGGTCCAACAAAGATTTTTTCAATGTGACTATGGGGTCGATCCGATTCGGGAAAAACCGCTCCGAATAGCCGTACTCTCCTGGTACGATTCGTACCAGGAGCCGTACTCCGTACGAGTCGTACAAGACACCGTACGACTCTAATCTCCGTACGATTCTCCCTCGGAACCCGCTGTACGCGACATCTGTACAGTTCGCGGCTGGTTTTTACGATCCAGCAAGTACTATACGTGTCGGGTACGCACCGTACGACCCTTTTTCTACGGGAGCTGAAAACAGCCGTAAAAGCAGAGTTCGCGCGGAAACAGGTACGGACCGGCCCCCCCGGGTACGGTGCGTACCCCCCATGATCGCAGGGGTACGGTGCGTACCCCTGCGATCATGGGGTGTACGAGCCGTACTCCCATTGTATTATCGGTGTACGAGCCGTACCCCCATTGTACGATCTGTGTACGAGCTGTACCCCATGTACGATGGGGGTACGGCTCGTACCCCGATCGTACAATGGGGGTACGGCTCGTACACCAATCGTACAATGGGGCTACGGCTCGTACACCGATCGTACAATGGGGGTACGGCTCGTACACCGATCGTACAATGGGGTACCGCTCGTACACCCCATGATCGCAGGGGTACGGTGCGTACCCTGCGATCATGGGGTGTACGGACCGTACGGTGTCTATGTGTTTGTGTGCTTTTCCGTACTACTCGCCCTTACCTGACGTGGACCGTACGAATCGCGTCCTCATACCGCGGTCCGGAATGTACTCGTCGGGTCGTACGGCATGTGTACGAGTCGTACGGTATGTGTACGAGTCGTACGGTTCACGGTTTCAGCCTTGCAATACGTACGGATCGCAACGATTCGGACGGATTCACGGAATACGGATCGTACTTCGCGACTCGTATGGACGGGTACGATTCGTATGGAGAGGGCTCCGGATACAAATTGTACGGACCTTTTTTTTCCGAATCGGAATCGACCCCAATGTGTCTGTTTTACCTGCCATAGGCTATAATTGTATTTCATAAGCAATCAAGTCTTACTCTAAAGGTTTTTTTTTGTGGAAAACTACTGCACATTATATTCTAAGATTTTCACCAGAAGTTTGTTTGGATTAATTGTGAAATTTCCGAGTACACTGTACTTACTTTCAGCTGCGGCCTGTGCAGGTAAAAGCGGTGAGGTGAGGGGTTGGGTGGGAGGCGATTTCGACAGACGACAACGAGGAAAAAGTAATTATTTATTTTATTTCCCCTTTGTGCTTGTTTGTTGAATCCCCCCCCGCCCAACCCAGCCCCGCTGCTCTTACCTGTACGGACCGCAGCTGCTTACTTTTTTCTTATTGCATGTTCTACATTCTGTGACAAGGGTACAATACTGCAGCCTAAAATAACCTCAAAAAAGAAATTCCATCTATGATTACTTAAGCTCATAAGGATACAATACAGAACTCTTGATTTTGTATACAAACAAAGACAATCTGGTTGTGAAGTATGTGTCATTTTTGCAGGAAATATGTTAATTGTTGGATACATTTTCATCATGTCTTATGAACATGAACTGAATAGATCATTCTTGACCTTCAGGCAAGAGCAGGTATGCGCCAACATACCAGTCTCAGTGGAAGGAACAGACAAGTCATGACCCATACATCTTTCTCAAACTTGCCAGGAGCCAATGCATGTTAGGCACATGACAGCAAGTCAGAGACTGTCAGGCATTTAGACATACTGTTATGAGTTCTGGCAACCTTTTGTCCCAAATGAACGCACACACGAATCCACACTATTATTTTTAATACTCTATTTCAGCCAGTTTTAGAGCAGAATAAACACAACAGGATCATTTCATGAATCAAAGCAACAGTAGGGAGTGTCAGTCAGTCAAAATCCTTTATTTCTAAGAAATGTATTCTTATAGAAATATTACACAGCTGTCATTTAACATGCATAATTGCAAATATCATAACATCTATACATAACACTTAATTCAAAATAATCCATTGATACTTATCATCAGCCGTAAATAAAAAACAAACATTTTAAAATGTAGGATTACTTCACATTAAAACTCAATGAAAGGTCATAACAGTATCGTATACCTATTAAAAACATTTGAGACCCAAGGCACACAGTTCATTTAGGAAGGTAAAACATTATAAAGTGCAATATGCAGGTACATGCTTTCTCAAATCCCAAAGTCTCTTTCTGTCATGTTCCTTACATGATCAACACCAGACTGTCCGAGGGGAACAAAACTTAGGGCCTCTCATTCTGTGTTAGGTGGTGCCGCGGTTCACCACCACCCGCTCTGACACCGCCAAACCCGAACGCTGGACAGGCAGCATGGGGGTCCTGCCGCGGTGCAGCAAAAAGGCTAAGTGAGCCTTTAATACTGCCCCAATGTGGGACTGCCACAGCATGTTCCAGCACTGCATGGATTGCAAGTTCCATCCTGTGGCGGAACTAAGGGGATGCTTGCACACAGGGGGGCACAACTTGTGACTCCCTGCAAGTACCTACCTGCGTGGGGCAAAAGAGGCCCTGTAGTGCCCCTTTTGTTTCCCCACCGCCAGCTTTTACATGGCAGTGCTAACTGCAATGTAAGGCTGGCAGTCAGGAAACTCAAAATATGCTGGTGCTGCAGCAGCAGCATCACCAGCATATTCTGAGCCCCTGACCACAGTGCTACCACTGAATACTTACCACCTACCGACAAGGACACTGGGAGAGATTCTCCATAATTGTAAGCTTTAGACCAGGAATCCACTTTAGGACTTGACCCTTTTTGGCTAAAGTTCCCTAAACCTTTTGCTTTCCCCCTAGACCTTTTTCTGACATGGTGTTGCCAACTTAGATGTTTTGGGTACTTTGCCACTGCTGATCAGTGTCAAAGTGCAAGTGCTCCCTGAGTAAAGTATAATGGTAATTGGTTGTCCATGATTGGTATGTTTGCTTTACTAGTAAAGTCCCTACTTAAGTGCCCTATGTGTGCCAGGGCTGGTATTGCAAATGCTACTAGTGGGCCTGCATCACTAATTGTTCCACACAAACCAGTAGCCTTAAAGAGGGAACTCATGCCTGCCATTGAAGTGCCTTCTTGCGGTTTGTTAAACTGACATGTTGTACTGACAAGTGCACCCACTTGCCAGACCTTACCCTTCCCTCTATATGCACATCAGACACCCCTATGGTATGTCCAAGGTACCCCTGGGCAGGGTGAAGGACATGTGAAAGGTAGGACATGTACTAAGGTGTGTACCATGTCCTCAGAGTGAAATAATCTTCATTTTGTTCTTTACTGTTGAAAGCCATCTTGCCCATAGGACAGAATGAAAAAGCTGCATAATATGTTTTCCAGACTATCTTCCGACAGCCTTAAGATGGAGAGGTGAAGTTTAGTATGCCTGAACTCACAATGTAATAACACATCTTTCAATAAAGGTGGTTTTTGCATTATGTGTTTATAAGCTTCTCTTTTAGAAGCGGTTGGAGTTTTTGTGCTCTAACATATCTGTGTATTCCTTTCTGGATGTGTATTGACTGTCTGGATTTGAAAGCGATAGGATCTGGGGAATGTCTTGACCCAGCAGAGGAGGTGAGACAGCAACAGGCGGACCTGCATCTGGAGTGTTGGGGGAAGAATAGCCCTTAGAGGTGAAGAGGCATGGGTTGCTGCCATAAAACAATTGCCCCATTTCCTGCAGGGTGTTTGAGAATCCAGACCCCTACTAATCAAAGAAAGAAGGTGCCACTGGCAGGAAGGCACCCAGAACTGGTTTAAACAGGGGTCAGTGCCCCCTGAACACAAAGACTTCAAAGCCATTGAGGGGTATAACTATGAGAGCTGAAGCCCCTGAACTTTGGAGAATGGCTTGATCAAGATTGAACAAGACTGGAGCTACTTTGTGGTCAAGAGGAACCTTTGCCAAGGAAGAAACAACTGAAGAGACTGAAGCAAAGGACTGACCCTTGCTGTGTGTTCTGGGGCTTTTCTGCAGTTTGCTGTTTTAACCAAGGAAAGGCTAACTGGACTTTGCTGTGTGCTGTGTTCACTAGCTTGTGCTGTGTCCTGAAGTAACTTATCCCCAAGGGCCGGTTGTGAGCTGGCTCCCTGAAACACAGGAACACAAAAGTTTCCAGGAGATTCTCAGCAAAGCTGTGTGCCTGTGCTTTTTGCAGCCTGGGATCCTCGTATGGTGTGCCCTGTGATCGTTGGCAGCTAGAGTCCAAGCGAGGCTCAGCGATGCTGTGTTCATGTGCTTTTTGCAGCCTGAACCCTTTGTGAGTATTGCCCTGTTATCATGTACATCGGAATCCAAGTGAGTCTCAGCGATGCTGTGTGCATGTGCTTTGTGCACCCTGAGACCTTTGTGAGTATTGCCTTGTTAACATGCACAACCGGAATACAAGTGAGTCTCAGTGACACTGTGTGCATGTGTTTGGTGCAGCCTGAGACTTTCTTGAGAATTGCCTTGTTATCGTACACCCGGAATCCAAGTGAGTCTCAGCGACGCTGTGTGCTTGGTGCAGCCCAAGACCTTCAAGAGAATTGCCTTGTTATCGTTCACCCGGAGTTAAAGTGAGTCTCAGCGATTCTGTGTGCGTGTCCTTTGTGCAGCCTGAGACCTTCGTGAGGAGTGCCTAGTGATCGTGCACTCGAAGCTGAAGGGAGTTTCAGCGACGCTGTGTGCGTGAGCCCTATTGCAGCCTGAGATCTTTGTAGCTGTAGCGGCCTGGACCAGCAGCCCCTGAGGTGCTGAGCCGCCGGCCCGAGCCTGCCGATGTCCATTCACAAAGTTTGCTACGGAGGCCTAGTCACTGGAGGAGGAGAGGAGAGTGAGCTTGCACCCCCCAGGTAACGTGTGAAGACGCCTAGGGCGGGGTGCATGCTTGGAGGAAGATGTTCTCGGCCTGTCTCTCATTCCGGCAGCGTAAACCTCTGCTTCGGCTCATATCGTGGCTTGTACTGGCCAAGGGAGTGGCAATACTGGGGCCGGAGTGCAGAGCTGCACTTTTGTTTACCATACCCATGTTGGTTGCAACTGTTGACAGAGACTATCTGCGAGTCAGCACGAGTGGCGGAGAGACCGCCTAAGGCACTGTGATCGGTGCTGGAGTGTATTACACATTGCATCATTTGTGCATAACAAACTACCTGATTAGCGTATTACGCATTGCATTATTCCTGCATAGCGAACTACCTGATTAGTGTATTACGCATTGCATTATTTCAGCATAACAAACTACCTGATTGTTACTCGACCGACTGGTCGCTGAATACGGGCTCCCCCAGGTCAATTCCTCAGATACAGACAGTTGCTCGATGGGTACCGGCCCCATGATAATCTCCGAACCGGCGAGCCAGACACGCATCCAGTAATACATACTATCCTACATATGGGAGTGGGACGCCACTTGGTCACCTGGCTATATAAATCTATCCGGGAACTCTCGCACGCTCCCCTGATGACCTTACGTGCTACGTGGGAGGAGGACATAGGTCGCACACTACACGACTCGGAATGGACTAAAGCACTTGAGGCCCCGAAACGCGTCTCTAGGAATGCACGCTTCAAAAACATCCAATACTATATTTTGCACAGGGCATACCTCAACCCAGCGCGCTTGCAGAAGTTCTATCCCTCCACACCATTCCTATGCCCCAGATGTTGCTCCCCTGATGCAGATTTTTGTCACATGTTTTGGAGTTGTCCCAACCTTCACCCCTTATGGCGGGCGGTGCATGGAACACTGTCGGAACTCACAGGTCTTACCACACTAGCCACCTGGGAGTCCAGCGCACTAGGCATTTTTCATGTCCCTAAGCAAGAACCGGTGCATAGACGCTTCGTGTCCTTAGCGCTTCTGTTGGCGAACAGATGCATAGCCATGCACTGGTGGTCCCCGGAGGGCCCCCCTATAGCAGCATGGACAGGGGCGGTCTGTAAGTGGGCGGCGGCGGAAGAGGATGCTCTTAGGGAAGAGGAAGCCAGGGGCGCGCGTAAAATTCCCATTTCCATGGAATGGGCCATGCTCCTTCACAGCTTCCGGCAGTCCTTGCATGCAGGAGACCCACCTACTACCCCCCCCCCCCACCCGAGAGGGCCAGTAGTCTCTACCTGGTGTCAACCATCCCAGGGCCGGATCCCGGTGCTCCACGCATCCTGGCCAATTCCCATCTATCATATCACCCATCCCATCACTCACATGCACGGGATGTATCCACCCCCTGTCCGTCCCTCTCCCCCTGAGAGTGCAAACTGGAAAGCCGGGTCCCCCCCCCCACCGACGCCCATCACCAGTATCCCCCTACCTGGACCCTGCTAGTGCCCATATGCTTCCCTCCCACAGTTTTGTCCCCCCGTTCTCGGGTAGCACCACTATGCGAACTGTACAGACCCCGATCCTACGCCCTCGAGGCGGGAACTCACATGCCCACTGTTAATCTCCATCCCCTTGGCGGAATACGTTTACTGTATCCCAGCCTGCAGACATATTTGCTCGATCTGTGCTGTTTAATGGAGGAAGTACCTAATTGTACCAGTTATATAAAACAAGAAAATGTTGCGCGCCTAGCTGATCGTGGCTGAATGTTGACGCCACGTCTGCAGATGATATGCACTGTACCCATATTCTATGATGCAACAATAAAAAACAAATTTAAAAAAAAAAAAAAAAAAACCTACCTGATTGTTGCGTTATGCATTGCATTATTCCTCCATTGCAAAGTGCCTGATTGTTGCGTTACACATTGCATTATTTTTACATTGCACAGTGCTCGATTGTTGCGTTACGCATTGCATTATTTTTCCATTGCAAAGGGCCTTATTCTAACTTTACGGACTGCATAACATGAAGGGCGATGAATGTCTTCATCTGTACTACATTTCAATTTCACATTTGATTTAAAACTCTGTAGGTTTGTAGCTCAGGGGTGATCTGTCATGTAACTGGAAATAATATTGCTAATTTTTGTACCTTAAAACATTGATCATCAACACAGGGGCTGATTTTTCATTATACCAATATAAATTATATATATATATATATATATATATATGGGTTTCTAACAAGCATATATTTGAAATTGCAATGTATTCAATCTCGGAGTACCCCAGCTACAGAACAATTGCTTTGTGTGAGTGAAAAGCAATTAGCTTTCTAGAAATAAAATCACTTGCCATCAATATAATTCAAGAGTTCATCAAGATGAAAGCAGGCACTGTTTTGAACTTCACTGTCAATGGAAGGCTTCATTTTGCAGGTAATTGCATCACAAAGATGGGATATTCTACTTTCATGATGTATTATTTGTAAATCATCTTACAAATAGACTCTAACACTCAATCCAACACCGACACTTAGCCAGGAGTTAACACAATATGCCCAACTAATAAATAATGTTGCAGATTTACACCCAGACATGTACTCCCAGGCAAGGATGTAATTGTATTACTTTTGAGTCTCAACAAACATTCATAATGGTACATCTGGAAAGCTGTAACATTGCAGCAACTCGGTGCCACTGAGAAAGCCAGGTGACATCTTTAGGCATTTGCATTTCCCTAATATGGAATAGCACATGTGGAACAGTTGTGTTTATGTTTTGGGGAAAGACAATAACTATGCACAACTGTACCTTTCTTTCTTTTTCTATGATTAATACTTTTTGGCCAATGGGGAAAACACTTCAAAAACTCTCAACATTTGAGGGTGTTCTGCTTACCTTTCCATCATGGAAAATGCTGGAATTACAGGTCTTCTTAAGCTTTTTTGTTCTCTGGGACACCCAAGTGATCAGACTTATGATGAAGGAGGTCTTTCTGTCCTTGGAGTTCAAGTGGAAGGGAGTCCAACTTCCTCAAGCCCTTCTCAAGGGTCACAACTACCAAGTGCAACAGGTTTATTTGACCTAGTATCCTTTCACAAGTCCATCAGTGATCTGAGGAAGGCTGGGTGAGGGTCCAGCTTTGTGGGGTTCACCGGCTTGTGGGTGGGAAACAACTGAAGACACTCATAGTCCCTCTCTGACTAGTGGAAAAACTATTCCCAGGTCTTCCTACATTTTCAGTAATTCCAGTTTGCCTTACTGCAAACAGGCCTAAAATGTAATGTGCCGGAGTAAATCCAAGCAAGCTGTTTATTGTCTTAAGCCACACTAAAGTTGGGTTCTGAGAGCTGGGGTGCACAGGAAAGTGTACTAAGGAAATTACTAGTGTCATTCCACTAAAATGCAGTTTAATGAAGGCCCTGAACCCACAGCAGGGTCCTTCGGTAACCAGACAAGGGATCTACAAAAGTTTTGACCTTGTGCTGTTTGATTCTTGCAAATGTTGTACATGTGCCTCAGACAGACTCATTATGCAGGAGTTGACACTGTTCTGCAAGCGGTGGGGCAGCAGCCCTCAACCTCAATGTGCTGCTGAGCTCAGATGAGTCCTCCCTGCCCATTCAGGTCAGCCTGCCAATCAAAGTAGTTCATTGTGCAGCTCCTGGAAGGAATGTCACACCTCATTACAGGCAGGACAGGGCTAGCCAGCAGCTGTAGACTAAGGCTAATTAGCTCACAGTGGCTCAGGCAAGCCAATATCACTTTTTTGAAAGTTGTATCTCCTAACTTGTTAGAAAAAATCCGACTTTACCAATACATTTTACTTTTAAAAACAGGAAAAGTTATTTAACTTTTTCTGCAGGTGTTTGTTACTGGATAATATAGAGATCATACAGAAATTGTGATTTAATCTGCTTTACCAGTATTTCCTATGGGAACAGTTAAACCCAATACAGAGATAACAGCTTTTGGTGATTTACTCACTATAGGTACATGATTACATTAATTTAGGCATGTACCACATCTAGGTACTAAGTACCCTACCTTATGGACAAAAAGGTAATTTTAGGGCTGACTTATCAAGCCTTGAGAAGAGATTTCTTTGGCCTGTAAAAGAGTTGATTTTTACAGGCCTGTCTGCAAACTTGCAGCCTGCAGGGGACCAGCAGGGCCAGACTAAGAAACCAAAGGTAGCTCTGGGAAAAATGCTCAAATTACCACATTGCCTTTCATCTCCTCCTCGTGCTGTTTTCTCTTTCGATCCATCCATTCTCTCTCATCCTGTCTCCTCTGTCTATTCGCCCTCTGTCAATGCTTTCTCTCTACCACCTTCTGACTCTTTCACTCTCTCCTGAAGCCTCCCTGTGCCTGCATCAATTGGCCTGAGGGGTGGTGTGACAAAGGCACCAGGAACGGCCCAGGCAGGGCCTGACGGGCCTACAGAGCAATCAGGGAGTGGCCAACACGTTGGTCTGTCAGGTTGGTGTTTGGGTCCTTCTGTCTCTTTGTGGGCCTGTTTTATTGTCTGCTGGGCCAACTTTTATTGTGGAGTCCCTGATATTAAATCAAACTTTGTCTGCAGCAAGCTCAAATCCATAATCGCACATATTTTGCGGAACGAGTATACAGCAAGTCTTTAGTTCAAAACTGATCCGATTTGCAAACATTGGCCACTTTTTTAGCTTCTATTTTGATAGTAGGGACCTCTTTTATTTTGGTGCCCAGGACTGTGTTCTGTCCCAGTCCGACTCTAGGCCCAAGGTTTTTCAGAAACAGACCCCAGGGGCTCCAGACAACCAGGGGAATACCTGATGGAATAAAAGGCCTGTCCAGAGGGCCACCAGGCCCCTCAGTGGAGGCCTGTATCATGTCTTCAGTGCCACAAACTGGATGGCACATTATAGTGCTTTAGTCCACAAGTGGCATTTAATTTTTCAAGCTATGGGTGCAGTGTTTACACCATGTATAATGGTCTTATAGTAAAAACAAATATGCCAAATGGGGTTTTAAGCCAATTGTAATTTTGTTTAAAGTGTCAGAGAAGATACGCTGTGCACTGGATAGCAGTGTTTCTGTGCTAAAGTTCAAAATGATCAACAAGTGAGTCTAAAAAAAAGAAAAAGTGTGAGATACATCCCAAACAGGGGTCACTTTGCAAAACGTATACATTGTGGGGATGCTTGAAAAATGGTAAGGTCACATAATGATGCTCTTGATTGATGAATAGACTGCCGAAACTCTGATACCCCAAAGCATCTCTGAATTCTTCTCAGTGTAGAGGGCACACAGGGTGGTAGTTCTTCTTCTGATTCCAGGTGCCTCTCTTATGCCAGAATACTGAACCTCAAGAAGAGAGATCTCATGGTCCAGCCTATTAGATTCATGGACGTTGTTCCATTTCAAGGCTTGAGCATCTTTATCTTCCTAGATTGTAGACAGGAAGCCCATAAGACAAGATACAGATTCAATGTAATCATGAGGTGGACCCACGAAAAAGGCATGTGGTCAACCTCGTGATTAAAGGTACAGACAACAGAGTAGGTGACATGTTAATACAAATTAAACCTGGCCGGCGTAAATATTCGGGCAAGAACTAGACAGCGCGTATGATCTTGAAGAGAGACCAGGCCTGCAATTGCCTTCAATGGGGCTCCATGTGAGAAGACACTAAAGCCCACAAGAAGGAAAGCCACTGCTCTCCACTGATACAGTGAAGAGACTTTGAATGATATTCACTCTCAGTGACTTTCTCTACAGGATCGATGTTTTATTCCTTCATCTATAGACCATCTGCCCTTTGAGTGTACATTTTCTCTCAAATTGGATTTGGTATTATTTCAAGAAACTCACTCATAGGGAATGAGTGTCAGTTTCTAATGAGGGATACATATTTGCTACTGTTTCATTCCTCTTTACAAGGGAATCAAGAGTGTTAGCACTTTATTTGACGAATAGCATCTCAAAAGTGGCGGAGAGTAATGGGTGCACTATTTGCATATTCATTGGCATTCAAGATATTCTCAAGGCTGAATTAACTGTGTATCCCCTGTACTGATAATCTTCCTGTTTGGGGTATGAAATATCTGTGTGTGGGAGCCTCAAATCTTAAATCACTCTACCCTGCTTTGCTTCTGTCCTCTGCTTCTCCTCCACTTCTGAGACAATGATGACTGAGTCTGGATGTAGTGAAGAGGGGATGCGGTATGGAACTGGGGACTTTTGAAACCCAGGCTTCCTGCGGACCATAGCATCATAGTATTCACACTTTGTTATGGATTTTCACATTCCTCTGGGTCAAGCAATGTACAAAATCACTTATAAGACTCATCTACAAAACGTTAGGGCCTGGAGTCAGTGCTTTTGATAATGAAAAAATAACCGGCCACTGGGCCCAAAACAACAGAGCTTCTTACTTAGTAAACAACTCATCCATTGACCCTGATGCAGGAACCGTTGGTTTATAGCCACAAGCTTGCAGTGAAGGGTGGATTCTTATAGAATTTCTTGTACGGTGACAGCTCGGCGGGGATTCTGTGAAAAAACATGAATGCAGTGAATAGGTCTTACAAAGCAGCCCTAAGTATGGTAGAATGGAAAAAAGTCAATGAGAGAGAGGGTTTTGCTTGGATTGGCCAGACATTGGGAGAAATATCCGGAATAGACAAGTGGGACCTCATACGCATCTCAAGAATGGGTGTCCTGGCCGGAAGAGGTGAAATAACATCCTTTGTTCTAGCGCTGGTGGAATTTGAAAGTGGTGGGGCGTATACAGAACGAATTAACGTATGCGAGCGAGCACAGAACTGCTGCTGCTGAGCACCGACAGGGCCCGGTGAACTTAAAGCCCTGGTTCTATCTCTACATCTGTAGCTCCTTTCAAATTGTTTTGAAGTTTCCTTGGAGGACACTGAACTTCCTGCACTCCTCTGGAGGGTAAGACTTGGACACTATTAAAATACTGGGATATTACAATTGCGGCTCCCTGTAATGCCAAGACCACATCTGTACTTTCTAACATATACTGCACAATGTTAAATTTGGGACCTAGGTTGGCTACGACTCCTAATTGACTAACTTGCCACAGACAACCCATTCCATCGGCCCATCACTGCCTTCTGTTAGGGGGCTTCATTATCCTGGACTACTCTTCAGGCTCCTTAAATTGCAGGCGAAGAACCACTTCCAACACCAGAGCTGCCCAAAAGGACATTTTACAGCGTTGCGTTACTAAAATGTCTGTACTTGAAAGCATGTAGGTCAACGCACTGTGAAAAAACGAACACGTTTTAAGAAAGCATTGAGCAACCAGACAGAGGTGAAATCCAGTAGCAAATCACTTCTCACGAGAAGCCTGCAAAAAAAAGCAAAGTGCTGCAGGGCCGATAATACCAGCTCCTGCAAATTGTGCGATGCATGATGTAAATACATGTTTCCTGCATTTGCGAGTGCAGGCATGCCATTTATCAGATTCGTGTTTATTCGAACTTGGAACACAATTATAAATAGATTCCATAGCAAATTAAAAAAGGAGGCACTGGATATGTCTAGCTTAATTGGCAAGGTTAGTGCACATTTAAAATCAGCGCAAATTTAATGTTTGCCATCCTTGAAATGTGACTGTGAGGCCTCTCACGTAGCTGATAGGAGTCCTTTTTAAAGCAGCTCCAATACCGTCTTCTCGAGTTCACGCTACACAAAACTGCAAAAAAAATGTAAACCTACTACTCGATTGCAGCAGAGAAAGTGATATTGGTGTCGTCCTGATAGTGAGTGATGTGATGGATGCATCTCTGTCCTGCATCTCCCCTGACGGGCTACGTCCGGCTGTGTAAAATACACAAGCTTTCTCACTGTCTGAAGCTTCCTCTAAAGGGCACAGTACTTCTTATGGGGAGATGGGGAGGGGGGGGGGGACAAACTTGCCCCGCACACTTGCCGTCTCTTTCATCAGATGCCGCAGCCTGAGGTGTGATAGACGTCACTGTTGTTCATAACAGTTGCGGGCAGGCACGCGTGTACACACACACACGCGCGCACACACATGCTTGAAATACTCACACTGGTGATCACAGTGCAGAATGTTAATCTGTAAAACGAACGATTTATTTAACACATAGGTGCCGCTGATTGAAACTCTACCCAGATATCGTGTCACTTTTTATAGCACGCTTCTGTTGTTTCCAAGCACTGGAAATAACATGTTACTATTACCAAAATTATTGGGACCCGCCTAGGGGGGGGGAGGAGGGGGGGTTGGGGAATTATAAAACCAAACTTACCTCGGTCACCGCTGGTCCGGGTCCGCGCCACCTAGTCTGCTCCCCTTGGCGCCTTCATATCAGGAATGGTGGCACTGGACTGGCAGCCCCTGTCTCAGCCAATCCTGGCGCAGCATTACATCGCCACTGCGCCAGGATTGACTAAAGAGCAGGGCTAATACTGCCCATAATGAGACCCGGCTCCCCGGGTCTCTGCCTGTGTGAGTGCTAGGGGGGAAGGAGGAGGGAACGGGCTACTGCGAGTGTGCGCATGCGTGGGCAAGTCATAAAAATGACTTGTCCTAAATGCGCACACTGCTGCTGCCCTCCCTGTCACGCTGATACTGCCAGCCTGCCACAGGCCCGCCCCCGACACCCTAACTTGATCGCGATGACGTCGTCACTATTGTTGTGACAGTACTCCGACCTAAATCATGACTTGGGCTGCTGTTGTTGTCTCAGTCATAATTGTACTTTGTGGTGCGTGCAGTCAGTGACAGTGATGGTCGTCTGGCTAGTGGGGCAACGCCCCAACGCCCTCAATGGACGAACCGCCACTATATAGCACATATCTGCCATTTAAATGTTCTTGTAGAGCCTCAGCAGTCCATGTTGAGGACTTTCCTCACTCTTCTGGATATTCACCGTGTCCGGAGTCAACTCAGTCAGGTTAAATTTGACACATCTCATCACTACTCCAGCCAATTCCCTTTATACTCTTACGTGAGTTTAGTGCACTCACTACTTGGGATGGGTGTAACTTGCTTAATCATGTGAAGTTACAGCAAATTTAAGTGGGATTACGCCGAACTACGCAGAGGAGCATAACCCAGCATAAAGCCTAACTTTTTTTATCACAAAACGCACCCTAACATCCATAATACCCAGATGATACATTATGCGCTAAGAAAGATAGCTTGCCCCGGCTACGTTTGTGGATCCTGTCCTCTTGTAATAGGATTTTTGAGCCGTCTGACTCATAATTATGTGAAAAGGGATAATCACGTACTTTTCTCTAATTTCACGTCAGAGTAGTAGTGCAAAATTACCCAAATGACTCCAGTATATTAAATATTTCACCCAGACCTTCTCACTATCTTTTGCAGAGGCCTGGGTATTAAAGGTGCACAGCAATTGCTCCACTGCCCGGAGGCTCCAGGAACCCACTGGACTCTACTTCTTGCTATATTTTACTACTCATTCAGCAGTAGGGGGCTCCGTTTTCCTTGCTTCCACCAAACCTGTGCTACTCTCACTACACCACGGCTGCATGAGCTCACACTTTCACTAAAACCTCTTCCCTGACTTATATTTCAGATTCCCTTCCTTTAACCAAGCCCAGAGTTCCCCCTCATCCACCTTTCTGCCTTCATTCTGCCATCTGTCAGCCGCCATCTTTGTTTTCATTCTTCGTCCATGATTGCTGGCAGTTTATAAGCAGTTTTTCTGCAATGACGCCCGGACAAAGACCGAAGCTTTATCTGCAAAGTACTAAAAGGTGTTTAGCAAAAGAACATTGACTGCATATTGTGCGTGTTTTCTTCGGTTTTCCACAGTCCAATAGGCAGAAAGTTGCACGTCTCACGCAAAGAAAAAGCGCTGCAATTTCCACAGACCTGAGAATTTATTTTGGCAAATTTCATGAGGTTTAATGCATGCCTTTCCCGCGCTCTGATGGAGGCCACACAGAGCAGCGGCTGCTGATTAGATTCTCTGCAATTTCCACCATTTTATCGGTTATCTCTCCCTAAGGCGGGAGCGCACTGTAGGGAGGCATTAGGAATAGGCATTTTCTCATTTTAATAGTTTTTCCGTGTCACGTGCCCAGTATGCGCTGTGCAGAGTGACTCCAGGCTGGAAGCGCATCCGGTACAGCCCCGGCGGTGGGCGCGCGAGGCCGGAAGGCACTGACAGGAACCCGGATAATTGGCGGGCTCCTCGTGAGCGCCAATGAGCGAGTAAATGAATGAGAAAGCCAGACTGTTAATGGTTGGCTAAATGAAAGACTGATTACATTAATACGTGGATGAATGGGCTGGTGAATAGTATTTGCACTCGCAAATTGCAATTGCATTTATACAGCGCTTCGTACCCCTGACGAAGCGCCAGAGGTGCTGTCGCTGGATGAGTAGCAGCAGCTCCTGTACTTCACTTACCCTTAAATGCCTTCGTGAATTGCTCTCAAAATATCTTGCACTAGAATATTGAGGGAAAATAGCCAAACAACTAGCTCAAATAGAAATGACTATGAGCCACATGTATCAAGCAAAAATCCGGTTGCAAAGGAGCAGATTCGCAGAATCTGCCCCTTTGTGACCGGTATTTTGGGATGCACCATTCCAAATGCAAAAATCGCAACATTTTCGATTATTTAAATTGCGATTGCGATTAAGTAATCTCAAATTGCGATTCCCTAAATGCAATGCATCACCCCAAAAAATGTGCGATTTCGCAAATAACAGACCTCCCAGGATATAGCGGCATGGATTAGCAAATTTAGCGGCACAAAAATGGAAATTTAGCGGCACAAATATGGAAATTTAGGTGCATTTTTGCAGCACTTTATTTTACAAATAATCATTCATTTTCAGCCTGAAATCAATGGAAACTGTTTTACCAGATTATTTCACTTTGAAATAGGCCTGTTTATAGTGTCTGCAGCTTACTGAAACCTTGAAGGTAAACGAAATAAAGAGTAGGCGCCAGCAGAGCGCGCGTGCACGGGTTCACGTGAACGCGCGAAGCGCCAAAAAAAGATCAGATACTGATTTCTGAGACCACACAAGGCTCCACAGTCCAATAGGCAGAAAGTTGCACGTCTCACGCAAAGCCGGTGCGTCACTTTTTCGAGATTTTTTAATCCGTTTTGTGCAGCAAAATGAATGAAATGTGGAATATCTGAATATAAACGGGGATGTAAACCTGATGTTAGATGCCATTTGTTCTTTATCCGAGGTAGATGAGGCGAGCGGGGTTACACAGAGCATCAGTAATATTAGAAACAGGCCAGGTGGACATAATGACGGGCCTCATGACGCATCTTGCAGGGTGTCACAACGCATCCAGCGCAATGCATTGTGGGACTTGTTGTCCTATAGGGAATACTGGCCAGTGACACCGCGCAATAGGCCTCTCATATGAATTCTACAAAGTCTTTCACTTGCGCTCTGAGACAGAAACGTGTAGCTCCCAGAGCACAAGTATCAAGAGCTGGTTTTGCTGGACTTACAGACACTCAAGATGTCTAGATTTTCCAAAATTCTTCCTTCATTTTTCACTCTCCCTGCCCCAGGAAATGGCGCACTCGCTTGTACAACCCGTTAGGCCCGAGGCCCGGCGGGTGCCGGCGTCCTCGCAGGCAGGGATGCCTTCACACAGGGTCACAGGCAGGTCACAGGCAGGCAGGAACCTCTGTCCGGTGGCTTTTCCTCATTGCAGCCGCGCCGACACCCACAGGAACCCTGTGGCCTCACCCCCCAAGGAGGAGGAATGCGCTCTGATCCCCCGAGTGTCTCTCTCAGCTATGGGGCAGGAGATGATGTGTTTCTAAAACCCGCTCCCACACTGAGCATACCGTGTGATCATGAGCGAATAGTAGGTGGGGGGACTGCGGGAGACCGTGTCCAAGTTTTTGGGATTAGAGAGACCCGTGTGACTGGCTGGTCGCCACTTTAGAAATGCGCATGTTGTTCAGTGGCACAGCCAGCCAGTGTATGTTTGGAAAGACCCCTTCTATTCAGAACTCAGAAGTTTTACACAGTCCACCTTCCTCTCAGCAGTTTTTGTTCCTCCCTGAATGTCTGCCTGCAGTAACTCCTGCTCACTGCGCTGCCTCTTAGCCGTTCATACCACTCTCACCTCACTGCAAACCCTGCACCTTCCCAGCCCATCACTGTTCTATTTAGAATCAAACGTTTTTTATTCAGCAGAGACATACCAAGGAACACAGCTGGGCTGCCTACATCCACCGGCCGGCAGAGCGTAGTTAGACAACAAGGAAACACAGCCAATAGGTCTACAACCTGGAGGGTGACCCGGCGAGGATGAACTGTCGGCTAGATGGTGCAACCAATTCGTACATCGATGCTGCCTTTTGTGAAGAAAGCAAAATAAACACCAACAAAGGAACAGAACCCTACCCAACCCCACCAGCACCCACCCACCACGTACCCCCCCTCTCCCACCCTCCCTCCCACTCCACATCAGCCTTGCCCGTGCCCCCGTCTCCACCACTACCCCCTCTCGCATCCCCATTCTCAAAAGGCCATTCCCAGCCCCTCACGAGCACGCTGTCGCCGGTTCCAGCGGTATGAGCTGCAAAATCTGTAGAAACTTGGGGCAAGTCACCTCCCGTAGGTCCCGCAACAGCAAGTGTATAAACAGTGCCCATAGCTCCGCATATGCCTCCCCCTTGCCATCCACACATAGGGAAAGCCTCTCCATACCCAACAGCAGCCAAAGTCGCCTCAGCCAATCTCTCGGTTCGGGGGCATCGGGGGAGCGCCACTGCGCGAGGATAACTAAGCGCGCGGCCAAAAGAGCCAGGGCTATCTGTCTACCATGCGGGGAGCGCAGGGGGAACGCCTTGGGATGAGGGAGACCTAGCAGCACATACTCCGGGGCCCTGGGGAATGCAATACCAAATGCGTTGTCTATGTCGTCCAGCACCTCCCACCAGTAGCGCACTAATTTGGGGCAGTGCCAAAGCAAGTGTGTCAGGGTACCGGTCGCACCGCATCCACTCCAACAAAGACTCGAGCATTTGGGGTCCCACCCGTGAATCCTAGCTGGCGTGTGATACCAGTAGGACACCAATTTGTAGGCCGCTTCAGCCCCAGCGACATTAGTGGCAGTGTGGTGAGCGCGTTAATGCACTTTGTCCCATTCCTTGTGTGTCAGTGGGCGGCCCAACTCAGTCTCCCAACGGACCTGCGCCTTGGTGTGCTGCGTGTGTGGACGTTTCATGATGAGGGCATAGAGTTCGGAAATAAGCCTACGGTTATCCTTCTTAAAGGCCACCCAGCGCTCCAGGGATGTCATAGGGCGCAACATATCTGCTATGTTGGCGGGCAGCGTGACCCAGTGGGCAACCTGTGAGTAAGGGAAAGCATCCGACTCGCGCAACTCAAAGTATTCTCGGCAAAGGGTGGAGAATGGGATCAGCCCGTCTGGCTGAAAGAGGTGGCCCACTCTCTTACATCCCAGCTCCCTCCAGCGCTGAAACACCGGTGAAGCGCAACCCGGGGAGAACTCCGGATTATCTATTATAGGCGTCAGAGGTGAGGGGAAGGTGGTCCAACCCCGCCTGCGTGCCAGCCGATCCCACATCGCCAGTGTTGGGGAGGTCACCGGAGACGAGTACAGGCCCCAGGCCCTACGCTTGCGTGGGAGCCAGAGTTCGCGCCAGATGTTGCGGCACGCCACCGTCTGGTCCATAAAAAGCCAGTGCTTGCTAGACATTGGTCTGTTCCACTCAAGGATAAAGCGCAGACACGAAGCCTGATAATATGCTTCCACACAAGGGAAGCCCAGGCCACCCTCGTCCCGGGGTGCTGTTATCCGGGCAAACGCAATTCGGGGGCGCTTATGATTCCACAGAAATGTGGTGAGCAACCTCTGCAACCTCTTCAAGGCTCCCGGCCGGGGCGCAGGGGCAGCATCTGGAAGAGATAGAGGATACGCGGGAGGATCGTCATCTTTATCGCAGCTAAACGGCCAAACCAGGCCAGTTGCAACCGGGACCAGTCCGAGACAGACTTGGCCGTCTGGTCAAGAAGGAGCCTGTAGTTAAGGGAGACCGTCTGCGGGATCGTGGCTGCTAGTCGGATCCCCAGGTAGGGAATATCCGTGTGGACCCACTGAAACTCAAAGTCCTGTTGGAGATCCCGAACGTCGTCCGCCGGCACAGAAAGTTTGAGGATTTGGGATTTGGAATAGTTGACCTTGAAACCGGCCACCGCTCCAAATTCCCGTAGCTCCCTAGAGAGGTGTCTCAAAGAGGAGTGAGGTTGGGTGAGCGATAGGATCACGTCATCAGCGTAAAGGCGCCCTTTATGTTCGTCAGCACCGAAGCGGATCCCATGTATGGCCTCACTATCCCGCAGGCGCTGAGCAAACGGCTCCATGTAGAGCGCGAAGAGCAGGGGCGACAGGGGGCAACCCTGTCGCGTCCCGCGTGTGATAGGAAAATGTTCCGACCTGCAGCCATTTACCTGCACCGCAGCTCTAGGGGAGGCGTAAAGGCAGCGGACCCAGTTGATATAAGTGTCCCCTAGTCCGAACGTTTTCAGGGTTGCAAACATGTATGACCAGTCAACCCGGTCAAATGCCTTCTCGGCATCTATGGAGAGGAGGCAGGCCTGCGTACGGGACCGGTGCACCGAGTCCATCAGGTGTAGGAGCCTTTTGGTGTTTTCACCCCCCTGTCGCGTCGGGACGAATCCCACCTGATCAGGTTCAATGATTCCGTCCATGAACGGGCTAAGGCGCGCCGCCAGAATGCCAGAGAACAGCTTCATGTCAATGTTAAGGAGCGAGATGGGGCGGTATGAACTGCATTCCTTCACATCCTTACCGGCCTTGGGGATGACCGTGGCAATCGCCTCAGCCATAGTGGAAGTCACATTCCCCGTCTCCCTGAAGGAGTTGAAGAGGCACGTTAAGAAAGGTGCCAGCACCCCACAGACCTTCTTATAAAAAATGGCCGAGAAATCATCAGGTCCCGGCGACTTGGCCGTCTTCAGGCGTGAGATAGCTGAGATAACCTCCTCAATGCGTATCTCAGCGTCGAGAGATGCTGCCGAGCTCTGGGATAGGGGCGTGACGCCGCAAGTTGCTAGGTATGCCTGCACCCGCTCGGGGTCAGGGGGATCACGTGTGTATAGCGAGCGGTAGAATTGTTGGAAGGTGTCCGCTATGCGGCCGTCCGCCGATTGTTCCACTGCATGCTCATCTCTGAGGGCCAGAACGGCCGCCTGCTGCGTACGTGCTCTCAAGCAGTGCGCTAGCATTCTACCCCCTTTATCGCCGCTAAGATAAAATTTGTGGCGTAGACGCAAGAGCGTGTATTCGGCGCGGTCAAGGTACAAATGCTTCAGCATGCGCCTCTTCGTCTCCAGCTCTCTCCAGACTCGCTGCGCTCCGGTCCGCTTGTGGATCGCTTCCAACCCCTGCACATCGCGCTCCAGCTCTTCTCGCTTTTCTTTGCTTAATTTAGCTAGCGATGCCGAGACCGCTATGCAGTCACCCCGCACCACCAGTTTAAGCGCTTCCCAGACCGAGCTGAGCGCCATGCCGGCCACGTCGTTAGCGGCAAAGTAGTGTGTGATCATTTCTTGCAGGCGCTCCACCACTGAGGCGGAATTGAGGAGAGAGTCGCGCAAGCGCCAACCTCCGGGTGCCCGCACACCGCCACCCCCCGACACCTTCACCGAGATAAGGGCGTGATCAGATAAAGAACGCGGAGCTATCTCCGCCGCAGAGAGCTGGGGCATCAGGGAGGTAGAGGCGAGGAAGTGATCTAAGCGCGCGTAGGTCTTGTGCGCTGCAGAGTAATAGGTGTAGTCGCTCTCTAGCGGGTGTAGGGTGCGCCAAACATCATGGAGTCCCCCTTCCTGAAGCCACAGCAGACCCCCCTTGGACATGGCCCCAGTCGGGTGGGAGCGCGCCTCAGACCTGTCAAGGGACGGATCCATCACCAGATTCAAATCGCCCCCCACCAACACCCAGGGGTCCGGGGAAGCCAGAGCGTCCGCTAGCGCCGAAGTCAGGAAGGGTTCTTGCTGTACATTAGGAGCATAGAAGGAGCCCACGATAAGGCGGGTATCGCCCCATTGAATCCTAACCGCTAGAAACCGGCCCTTGACTTCCACCACCTGAGATAGAATCTTACAGTGCGCTTTCGCGCTGATCAGTATCGCCACTCCCTGCTTCTTTGCACTACAAGAGGACCACATTTGAATCGGAAAACGCCTGTCCCTCATCCTCTTGGTGTCTTTGGCAAGGAGGTGCGTTTCCTGCAATAGGCAGATATCACTCTCCGCCCCCTCCAACAGTGATAAAATCGCCGCACGCTTGACTGGGCTGTTGAGGCCCTGCACATTCAGACTAACAATTTTCAGCTCCCTCCCCATTGTAAAGGTGAGACACATAGCGCTCTTCCAAGGCTAGGCCCATCACCACCAGACAGCAATCCAAGCAACTTCAAGATAGAGGCATACAACGGCTGATGCGGAGTAACCCCCCCTTCCCAACCTCCCCTGACCCAACTCCCCTCCACGCCCCCCCCAGGAACCACCCCACAAACAGAAACCCCAACAGTCTGGCAGTGCCCTCCCAGGTAATGGACAAAAGGAGGGAACGAAAGTTCGTCATAGAAGTCCAAAGGGCTGAGGGCATGGACTTAACCCCACCAGCCACCCAGATCCTGATACAGGACAGTATACTCGGGGAACGTGGCAGTACATTACCCATCACAGTCCATCATCAGGCCCCTCCGTCGTCAGCAGTCATCCTGCAGAGACCAAGTGATCAGAGATAGAGTTCAGGACCCTTCAGGAGTCTACGTCACCTTTGCCACAGAAGCGACCGCAGCATCTCTCTCCTGCAGGCTGATGAACAGGTCCGGGCCCGAGGGCTTCGCTGGTTTACCCACCGTTTGCCACTCCGTGGAGCGGCGGCGTTGCCTCGACGGGGAGGATGAGGGTTCTGTCTGGGGATCAGCATCGAGTCCCAATAATTCACGAGCCGCTGCCAAGGACCGCACCTGGATCAACTTGCCCTTCCATCGGAAGACCAGCCTGAAGGGATGTCCCCAGGAGTAGGGGACTCCCTGCTCCCGAAGAAAGGTGGTGACCGGCCGGAAGTCCCTTCGCTTAGCCAGAGTGGAAGCCGCCAAGTCCTGGTATAGCACCGGGCGGTGATCACGAAACATGAGGGGAGTGTGCTCACGTGCTTTCTTCAGGATCCTTTCTTTGAGCTGGAAATCGTGAACGCACACTAGGATGTCAGGGGGAGGTGCGTTAGCTCCACGTGGAAGGCCAACCCTATGAACTCTGTCCAAGAGGAGCTCACGGAGGTCCTCATCTTGCAAAATGTGGTGAAAGAGGCCGTCCACGTATTCCCTCAAGTCCGATCCTTCACCTTTCCACGGGACTGCTCGGATACGGATGTTATTGCGCTGAGATCTGTTCTCCAAGTCCTCCGTGTGCGCCTGTAGGTCAAGATTCTGCTCCGTGAGGCGCAGGACGTCCTGCTGAAGCCGATGTATGTCCCCGGCCGTCTGCAGGTCATGGTCCTCCAGGGTCGCGACTCTATCACCGATGGCGTCGACATCTCTCCTCACCTCCCTCAAATCGGAAGCTAGCTGTGTCCGCAGCTCCTGAATGTCCTCTTTAATGGCCGCGAAGAGCTCTCGCATGAAAGCCTTGGTGACCGGAGTCTCATTGTCGTCCGCAGCAGAGGGCTTATCGGCCACAGGGGCGGATCGCAACGGCGAGCTCTTCAGCGTCCCGTCCTTCAGGGCCCGTTCCTTCTTGGTCCTGTTCGCCGCCATGTTGCCCCAACTCCTCCGGCACACCCAGACCACCAGGTCGTCAGCGACGCGCGGCGCCCGTGGAATGCTTCGTGGGGGTCCCTCGCCGCTCACACACCCACAGTCCCGGAGCAAGCCGTCAGGGGGCCCCCCGTCGACCGATCCGTCCTGCCGCCGCGGGCCCACTTCAGTTAGGGTCCCGCCACCAGGCCGGCGCAGGTCCCAACAGGTGGGGGTCGAGGGCAGGTCCAGAAGCTTCCAGCCCGTCAGGGGGGCTCACCACCCAGGAGACCACCCAGCGCACGGCACACAGAGTCCAGTGAAGATGCGCAGGCGACTCACCGGGCCGCATTCCACCGGGGTCTCCTTGACACCTCTGCAGTGCCGGTCAATCTCCCATCACAGATCCCCGGGGCGAGACACCCGGCGGAGCAAGTCCCTCAGCATAGAAAATGCCCTTCGTCCGGGCCCAGCGCCTATCCTTGGCGGTGCAGTAGGGCGTGCCTTCAATGCGGGCCTGAAGGGGGCCGCTGCCGTGCCTCACTCGGCGGTCCGCCGCTCATCCCCCGGGCTCCGCTCGTGGGCACTAGTGCGCCCCCCGGCCCCGGATCTCTTCACCTGCGGTCGGGGCGATCGTCGATGCAGGGTCTGATGGGTCTCCTGCTGCCCGATGTACCTCGGCGCTGCCCCGCTCCGATGTGGGACCCCTCTCACAGGGCCCAGGCGGTTCCGGCCCGCAGCGCCGGGGCCTCTCGTAGAGCGCAACTCCCCGGTCTTGGGCCGCAGCACGGCCGCAACCAGTATTGCCGCCACGCAGCTTCGGGGCAACCGCAATCAGTGCTAGGGCCCCCCAGGCCGTGTCCGACGGTCAGTCAGCGGCCGCAGGGTCCGGGACAGGTACTCTGCAGGGCATAAAACAATGCGATTTCAAAAGTGGCGACGGAGGGACCGAGCAAGACGGCCTACTCCGCCGCCATCTTGGCCACGCCCCCCCATCACCGTTCTATTCAAACATCCTCTAACTTTTCCAAATTTCTCAGGCAGTTTTGTAAAAATCGCGGCATTTTTACAAAACTGCCGATTCCGCGATTGTTTTGCAAATCAAGAAATTGCGAAATCCTGGAGGGTCTGTAACAATCGCAAATTACAGTCAATTTGATGTTGATGGTAATTTGAGCAAACTTTCATGTGAAATACACACCATGGTGTGTGCAACATGTGCTAAAATTGAAATTTCAGTGGTGCAACAGGGTGTCCTTTTGGCACCCTTGAAATTGCATGCACAATTTGCAAGTACCTATTGGGAACTCGCAAATTGCGCATTCAATTCCCATTCATGTCTATGGGCTTTTAGGCCAATAGCAATGAATGGGAATCCATTCCTTAATTGCAACTTGCAATATGCGAGTTGCAATTAAGGAATGTGTAGAAATCGCAATATATTTTGCGATTCCTACATGCATTGGCAATTGCGATTCCTTAATAATCGCAATTGCCTATATTGATGCATGTGCACCAAAACTCTCTCTACACCTTTGAGTATTTGTCAATTCAGGGCTATTCCGCGCAGGCATTCATGAGTATCTAAAGCAGGGTTCTAAAGCGAGTAACTCGTTAGCTACTGGTAGCTCACCATCCACCTATAAGTAGCTCTCCTACGTGCAGCCCAGCATTGCTAATTTGAAGCTTTTGCTTGGTTGCATTAATATATGTATTCCAGAATTGAAAAGTGTTTATTCAAGACAACAATGCGTGCATTTTCTTCACTCATAAGCTGATGTTTCTAGAAAAATGATTGAATTTCGAAAATATACTTATAGCTGGAATTTAAATGACATGAAGTTAATAAAAAAATAATCTGGTTTTAGGCATAACTATTACAAATTTTATGAACTTGGTGCCAGGAATAATGTAAGTATGGCTCTCATATATTACCCTTGTAGATGCATGCTACATTGACATATATTTTTTACATTACTGCTGGCAAACACGCCTGATGTACTGATGTGAACACTGCTGGCAATTCTTCATATGTAGGCCACTAATGTATGTTGGCTGATGTCACTATTAGTAGCTTAGGAGGATTTCCATTAAAGATAACTAGCTCTCATTTCAGAAAAGGTTGGAGACCCCTGATCTAAAGGAGTATAGCAGTAAAAAATGTATTTCGGCAAAAAGGCCACAATAGTACAATATAAAAAACAAATACACATTCTAGCAGCAGTAGAGAAATGTAGACGATGATCACATGTCCATACATCACAAAGTGCGCATGTAAAGTGCATTTGTATTGCAGGTCAATGGACAATCAAATAAAGTGCATAATGAGCTGTTGCGGCACAGTGATGCCCATGAAACATTAATATTAAGAAATTTGTTTCGTACTATTTCAAATATTTTTAAATACCTCTGCAGGCACCACCTTGTCCCAGTCCTACCTTAGGGATTTTGGGGACCCCAGGCAAGACATATTGTATTGGTCCCTTTAGGCAACACTTTGAATTGTATTACCCATTTCCTGTTTCAAGAACATATGATGCCAAAAATAATAAATTATATGTTTAAACATTAACAGGATAACAAATGTTGTGGGTAGACTCAACTACCCTCGTGATTATGCGCTCGATTAACAATGAAACTGATGGGTTTCTTCTCGATGTTTCATTTATTTATACTACAAGTTCATGAAATCTTCAATCCATTGATAGGCAGTGATTTATAAACAACATTTTGTTTCGTGCATAATAACAATCTTATGTCGCAATGATATGATTCCACGTAATTTTTACGTCCACCCAATGCATTTCGGGTCAGAAACCATGACCCTTCGTCAGGGGTCTGAAAACAATGGATAACACAGGACCAAATTAGTTACTCCGACAGCATTAGTGTATTGATCACTAACATGCTTATGTGTCAAACGTGCTACTGAGGGCAAACGCGCCACCACGAACTATAGACTATTCAGTTAAAGTTCTTTCATAAATCGTGTGCAGAGGGATAACACATTGTCTAAACATTAACAGGGTCACACAAAAACTGCTGAAGTGTGTCTTGCCTGGGACCCCAAAAATCCTTAAGCTGACGCTGGGTAGAGTCATACCTAGAGGTAGCTTTATAGGTAGAGAAATATAATAGACTGAAGTCAAATAGAGAGAAAGTTCACTTTTCTATGGTCACCTTGGAAGGTGGGGGCCCAGTGTAATTGCCTACTTTGTCCATCCCTTAAAAAGTCTCTGCCTTGCCCAACAACATAATGTAGGCAACAGGCAAAAGGTTAGACAATACTGCATTGGACAATTTCCATCGCAAGTGATTCTGCTGAGGAAAAAACAGTGGTTTCCATACATCATGCCAGCTGGTGATTTCGAGTCACTTCAGTTTTTTTAAAAGCATGATCCCTAAGCATGCTGGGACTTGTCGTTTAGAATTTACCAAGTTAAGAAGGGCCTCCATCTCCTACAATTTCAGTTGTATTGGCTGGAAAACCAGGTCTGGCCACATGGCATTAAAATACAAGGATGATGTTTTTAAAAGTATATAAAACATATTTTTTAGGGCTTTCAAGCAGCCCTCTTCGTCTATGTGTCGGCTGTTGTGTCATTCACATTGCTCTTCCATCCACTGAAGTATTCAGCATGGCCCAAAGGTCAGCCCACCACAGTCATTGGCTAACTTCACTGTAAGTGATGACATTCTGCCCTTTCACAAGTCACAAAGTACTTCCCATCAGTGCGAGGGACTGCGATGGAAGATCAAGAATATTGTTATGTTTATCCATTTTTTTAATTTGTGCAAGGTCTTGGCAATTCCCCAAAATGAAGTTTTACAAAAACATAGCAAAACAAAAGAAGGATTGAAAAAGCTCAAAGGCTGGGACACAATGGCAAAACTATTGACTTTGCCAATACTTGGTTAAATAAACACATAGTGTCCCCTGAAAGAGGAAGATCTTTATACAATATTTAGGTGGTAAGATGATTATACTTTTTAATTGTTTACAGTCCTCACATAGCTACCTCCTTATAGGGTCAAAGTGACAGCACAGACCCTCTGTAAGGCAGTGATCTAAAAAATTACATGATGTACATGGAGTGATCTGTGATAGATAGTTCTTTCATTTATAGAGGCAAGTTCCTTTGTTGGCAGTTGTGGTGGTCAATCCATTGATGTTTCGATCCCCAGTCACCTAAAAATTACTTGAGACCATCTTCAGGACAATGTGTCTATGTCAATATTAAAATACATTGAAGTCGCCTTATTTGTGATACAACTAGGAGTGAATCCATAAATGCGGCATATAAGGACACTAATGTCCCTGATCAATCCAGTATATGGTGAATGGAATCTTTAAAATTATCAATCAGTTTCCAGGAAGAAATCATTCACACAATGACACATGTGTTTCGTAATAATGCTAAATGCATGGGAATGAATCCAGCCGCTGAGTTCACCTTATACTGGGCACTGGTTTTGCGTATTTCGAAGACATGATCTGAGTTACTGAAATGTTAGAATTCTTCATGGGTGAAATAATGGAAACAAAACATTGGACCGATTTTGAACTACAGACTAAATTTATTCTTAGATCTAGACCTAGAATAACACTTCTTATGGAGAAACATAAAACCAATGTAAATGATAAAATATGGAAAAGGTGAGCAAAATCTATCTGCTAATTTATTCTCCGGTTTTGTACCTTTTATGGTGTCCTCTCATTTGTCACTTCAGTTTACCTTTGGTTGCAATAAAGTCTATTTCCTAGCATCATGGCCCAGTGTCCTCCTTTAATGTAAACTAGTGTTATCTTGAGTTTGAATTGTTGTGATTTTAATGTTTGCAACCAAAGTGGCACATGGCTCATATAGCCAAAGCGTGCCATCAGGCTTGAACCTTCCTATCTACAATCCTCTCTTCTCAGTTTACTCACTGTATTGTTTAGTCATATGTCTGTCTGCAGTGATGTGAATAACTATATTGCTCTGTAAATATCACGGCCTGCAGTTCTTTATCTATTTCATGTATTTTTAACACTTATTTCCTGGTTGGTCTGTATCATGAGCGGAGCAGTGGGAATCTTCTCTTGGATTGAGTATAATTCATTAATGAAATTGTTCTTTTTTTACTGTATACATGTTTTTAGCCATTGTGCTCTTTTTAATCGTACGTATATTATATTGTGTTTTTTATGGCAAGTTTTCATTAACTGAATAAAGATTGATTGAGTGTGAAAAAAAGGAATTATCTCTATCATAAACATATGTATTTGTAAAGCACATTCACCCAAAAGGGCATCTTGACGCTGAATAACAGATGTTTATTTTCATCAAACTCAATGGTACTCATTTTGTTGACCTCAGAAAAATTAATGGCTGAGTGGCCCTGCCGACCATGTGACCATGAGGTCAAACACAGGCCCCTGCAGTGGACACATTAGTCCACTAAGCCACCAGAACCAGCTGTATCATCAATCTAGGTCCTGTTTCCAAGGAAAACCTTACAGTTGTCCGACGCTTTGCCAACGTCTTCGTACCACTACTAATACACATTGTCAGGACATGCTAATTCATTACAGGAAGGTGAAAGGTTAGGGAAATCTTGTCACATGTCCACGTTGACATGTAGCCTTCTGTAGGAGCACGCCGAGGCCAATCTTCAATGGTGCCCACCTTGAACTTCTCAAGAAATTCAGGCTAATCATTCTGAGTAGTGGTCTTGTCAAAAGGGAATCATGTTTCTGACACTGAAGACGTGCAAACTTCTTTACTACTGTTTGTCTACACTCGGGGTTAAAATACAGGGATTTGTGGATCAAAGACATATTGATTGATATCTGAATGCAATATCTGTTGAACATATAATAGTGTCCCTACATCTAAAATATGACTAATAATAACACGATTAACCCCTTCGATGCTGATGACGGCTCCCGGCCGTCATGAGTCACGGTGGGCGTGTGCTGATGACGGCTGGGAGCCGTCATGACCACGCCCGCGATCGGAATGTTCAGGAATTCCGGCTGCTGCCAAAGTGTTAAACAACAGAAGAAAATTCAAGAAATCTCTTCCAACATAATCTGTCGTCTCCTGAACATATTGCCTTGCCATATGACATAATGAAGAAATTAGCGCTTGCAACTGGTTCACATGCACCCACTCAAATTTTTGGCATGGTAGTTTCTGATGATTCACAGGGAAAGGAGGTTGTCTGTGACCATTTTCAAAACGAGGCTAGTTGAGGGATACATACTAACAAGTAAGGTGAACTTTCATGGCATTCACGATATGAAAAACCGATTCTCCGCCTATAGGAAATGATCTGTCTAAAACAAATGTTCAAGTTAATAAACTTTTTATGGCTTCAAAACCAGCTTTTGTGAATTGTCAAAGTGATTTAAACACGTAAAAAGTCACAACTGGCACCCCTTAAACTACACGAAAAAAGCACCTGTGGATAAAGATCGTCATAGGATGTTGGTGAGCCCATACTTGCGGAATAATGAATAGTGATTGGTTACTATCCCCTTGTCCGTCTTCTCGTCCAAAGTCCTTACCAGATAAAGACGTTTTCTTCCAAAGACATTGTTTGCATATCCAAGCAAGTGATTAAGAAATACACATTTCAATAGGGTTCCTCCTGCTTTTCGTAGTGGAAGAGCTCGTGATAAGTTCTACAAGGGACAGAACGCTGATGGTTCCAGACCGCCTTGTATTCAGAGGGAAGGGTGTTGGCTACAGGGGAGCATTTGGAGCTAATTCTTCACAAAGGTTCCAAACCAGCCCCTTAAGGGGATTGGTGTCAGTACAACGCGATGTATTACAACGCGTTCCGTTACAACGCAGATTTTACAACGCGGGATACATTACAACGGATGTCATTACAATGCATGGCATTACATCGCAAATGCTATTACAACGCATGGCATTACATCGTAAGTATAGGTAAGTATAGCTTTTTAAAAAAATGTTATTTAGTTTATTGTAATTAATTTATTTAAAATAATTTAATTAAAAGACATTTTAAAATTGTCATTAAATTAATTTAATTAAATAATATCTATTTAATAAACAATATCTATTTAATAAATGTAATTTTATTAAAAATAGTAATTAATTTAATTTAATAAAAAAAGGTAATTAGTTTAAAGTACATATTTATGATAATGAAATTAAATTAAATTAATAATAATTATTTATTTAATTTAATTAATTTAATTAAAAAATGAAATTTGTGTAAAATAATTAATGTAATTTATTAAATATATTTTAATCAATTTTAAAATAGTAAATATAATTTAATTATCCCTAAACACAAACCCTACCCTAAAACCTAAAAACACCCCTGTACCCCAAAACCCAAACCCTGCCCTAAAACCTAAAAACACCCCTGTACCCCAAAACCCAAACCCTGCCCTAAAACCTAAAAACACCCCTGTACCCCAAAACCCAAACCCTGCCCTAAAACCTAAAAACACCCCTGTACCCCAAAACCCAAACCCTGCCCTAAAACCTAAAAACACCCCTGTACCCCAAAACCCAAACACTGCCCTAAAACCTAAAAACACCCCTGTACCCCAAAACCCAAACACTGCCCTAAAACCTAAAAACACCCCTGTACCCCAAAACCCAAACCCTGCCCTAAAACCTAAAAACACCCCTGTACCCCAAAACCCAAACACTGCCCTAAAACCTAAAAACACCCCTGTACCCCAAAACCCAAACCCTGCCCTAAAACCTAAAAACACCCCTGTACCCCAAAACCCAAACCCTGCCCTAAAACCTAAAAACACCCCTGTACCCCAAAACCCAAACCCTGCCCTAAAACCTAAAAACACCCCTGTACCCCAAAACCCAAACCCTGCCCTAAAACCTAAAAACACCCCTGTACCCCAAAACCCAAACACTGCCCTAAAACCTAAAAATACCCAAACACCCCAAAACATATACATCAGTACCCCAAAACATATACTCCTATACTCATACTTATTTTAAAAAATACTTAAATTAATATATTTAATTTATAATATTTAAAAACGAAATAAATATTTTTTTTATAATTAATAATAATTAAATCAATTATAAAATATTAAATAAAAAAAAAAAATTAAATACTTACCAATACTTACGATGTAATGGTATGCGTTGTAATAGCATCTGCTATGTAATGCCATGCGTTGTAATGGCATGCATTGTAATGGTATTTGCGATGTAATAGCTGCGTTGTAACAGCATTACGTTGTAAAAGATGCGTTGTAGCAGTAACACACCCCTTAAGGTATGGGGATGACAGGGATTGGGGCATCTGGTTCCTTCTGCTTTGGTATTATCTCATTCAGTAGGGATTGGCAGAAGGAAGTAAGATGGTGGTGACTTACCGGAAAATTTTGTTAGTCTTCTTCATCACACTCCCAGTTTTCCTTCTCTCTCCTCAAATATGGTTTCTTGGGTGACCCTTTCCTTGCTTTGTTTCAAAGTTTTTTTCCAATTATAATACAGTAAAGGGCTTATTTATGAGAGGCTTGTGCCACAAGAAAGTCACTTTTTTGACACTCTGGCGGCATAAGCCTCTCAATCATATCTATGAGGCAATGGAAACCCATTGCTTTAGATGGTCTCATAGATATGGAGTAACACAAGGCAGTGTGAATTGCTGCGCTGCCTTACTCTGCGTATTTCGACGGATGATGAAGGGGGAAAATTAAATAATTTATTAATTTTCCCTCGTCATCGTACGTCGAAATCCCCCTCACCGGGTCCCACTCCCCCACCACTCTCACCTGCACAGGCAGCGGCTGCTCAGGGATGGCACGCAGGAGTCAAAGAGACCTGAATTTGTTAACAGAGTGTTTCGATGATTGAGCAACGTCTGTGGGGACACTCATCAACTCATTCGGTAAGGACTGAGGCTAGGAATACCGAGAGTCATGACGTTTAGTGATAGATGAAGTTATTTTGCAAAATCATTGGCCTACTCATATTTTGCAAATGTTCCTGCCTTTCCTATGTCCATGATTTCTCATATTACTCCCCTGCAAACGGACAACATTTCCTTGCAACTGCTGTTTTCCGCCAAGAATAGATTTATTGTTCCTTCCTTTCTTGCTTGCTACAAAAACGGGCCCTTACTTACTTCGTTACAGTTGTGTGTAGATTGTTGATCATTTTTTTCTCACGACGACTTTATAACGGGTGAAAAAAATCACAATTTTAACGTGAACCCCCACATGAGAAAACTTTTTGAACTACTTGTAGTAACTGCAATATTCGTTAGAATGATAGGAAACCTGCGAGAAAAAAAATAAAACTTCGCACACCTCTGCTGGTGTCTCAGGCACTTAATGAAACAAAACCACATCTTAATTCCCCGCAAATGATAAGGGCATCTTTCTGTTGCTGTAATGCAAATGTTTCTGTGATCAATCCCGCGCCAGCAGCCCTGGCAAGCAGCGAGACGCCAGGCTCATTATGCATCGGCGTAAATACAAGAATGCGTCCCCCCGGGGCTCTCGCTTTCCCCATCCAGCACGCACATTATGAGCTATCTGAATATTCATAGGTCTCGCTTATACATTCATGCGCTCGTCATTAATATTACCATGCTCATCCGCTCCGTGACAGGGTCCCCTTGCCAAGCCCGTGTACAGCCCCAGCCCAGGCATCCTGAGATGACAGAACCTGTGTCAGGTTGTAAATGGAGAATGTTTTGTACCTTTCGCGCCCAATCACTTGGAGTAATTCTTCATGCAAAGACTTCTAGGAAGCCAAAGTCGCCTGAGCAAACACAACTAATAAAATGTACTTGTTTATGTAACAAAGTGCCTCTGGGCAGAGCAAAGCGCTGTTATTAGCAGAGCAACAACTTTGTGACTAATTCATCTTCTCGATGTATTATTAAAACTTTATCTGTTTCAACTTAGCCAGCATCAGCCTAGAGACACTTGGATCACAGAGAGGAGAACATCCAAACAAAGTTGACGCAATTTGCATAATATTATCCAAAGAATATTAAAAACTAACATGAAAAATCCCCGAATCATTACCATGGCCTCTTGGAGTTAAATATGTGTGACTTTTTAAATAACAAACCTAAATAAATTGAAAAGAGGCCGCCATTTAGGGAATGGTCCATGCCAGAGGCCCGATTACATACGTTTCAGGACATTATGCTCAGTAGCTTTCCCTAACTATGCCAGGGTGAAGTTTCCACCACACTGGTGTAATCTCACATCATTTCAGTAGTTCCCAAAATGAAGCTATTATGCCACATCCAGCAATTACACACCGTTGGTCAAACATATTTTTGCATGAGTCCACGGTCATAATGTGAACAAGCAGGGGTGTTCAGGGGCAAGAACAAGTGATGTGCGAAATTCACACCATTATTACCTTTTGCGTAGTTATATGAAATTCTGCAGCAATGCTGTGAAATTATGACAATTGTAAAATTCGCAATCAGCACTATGTTTTAGCATGAAATGTGTCCTCATATCTATTTGGATGAGATGACACATTTCGCATTAAATATGTAGTGCAAAAAGTACAAATGCTGTGAACAACAGCTCCGGCTCCCAATCAGGTTGTTTACATAGTGCTTCAGCAACCTTCTACTGTTAATGGGGTAAAGGTGTTGAAGGAAGCCTAGGGGCTTTTCTTGCCAACAACGTTTAAAAGAATAAAGAAAAAATTTAATGATCTAAAAGACACCACAAAGAACAACGTTCAATATGAAGAGTTTGAGGTGGCTGAGCGGGAAAACTATATGGTGGCACAACGCAAGGAGGTTTGCCAGGCATAGGGGGTGGCTTACAAGTAAAAAGCCAAGAAGGTGGAGCTACAGTAAGCCTTTGGGCCCACCTCTAGGGGTAAATGAATAGTAAGGGAGAATCAGAAAAGTGCCAGACGGTTCCTGATGGACAACCTATAGAGTGGGAAGACGTGTCCTCTGAAGAGCTGGAGCACAAGAGGAAAGGAAGGAATACAGGAAGTTAAAGTTCGAGCTTTCCAGGACTGACAAGGAGCAGACCCTAGCCTTTGTTAATTTTGAAAAGGAGCAAGTCCTGGCCAAAGTGGAAAAATAACAAGCTCTGTCTGAAAAGAGATTAGCCATGGAAGAGAAAAAGTTGGCCCATGAGCTTAGCCTCAGGGAGTTAGACATTAGAGCCCTGCAAACAGTATCCAACCATGGCAATGGTGGCAGTGCCCTTGCAGTGTCTAACAGTGAGAGTAGAGGTTGAATCCCAAAGGATATGGTACAGGATTACCAGGTGGTGGATGACATTGACAAATCGTTGGCAGCCTATGTGGTAGTTTTGTACGTACACAGGGTCCCCAAAGACAGCTGGGGATGTAGTTTATGGCGATACATGCCCGCTGCAGGGAGGAACACCCTCCTTACACTGGAAGTGGGAGACAAGACTAACCACATTGCCATGAAGACGGTGTTGGTCAATAAGTTTGGACTGGCCCCAGAGAAATGGGCCAGCCTCAAACTGGCCACGCAAAACTTGGTTGACTTCTTAGAATACAGGGTATGGCACTGAAGTGTTGGGGGTTGGGCAATAAGGCCAATTATTATGAGCGATTGTACAACTTTATCTCGAAGGACCACTTCAGCGAGACCTGTTTTACCGATGTCTGCCCACACCTGGTAGACAGCAAGCTGGTTGATTGCCAGAAGCTTGCTGACGAAGCTCACCTCTGGGCCAGCACCAGAGTGTCCACAAAGATAACTGCTGGGAGACTTCCAAAAGGGGGGCTAGGGTTGCCACCAAAAAAAGGAGGGGGGTAATAAAAAGAAGGAGTCTTCTGTCAACCCCCACAAACATTGACAGGGAAAAAGGTCTAGCTCAACTTTCCAATCCGGTCCCCGGAAGAAAACATACCGGGACAAGAGTCCGCCGCCAAAGACCCTCAAGTGCTATGAGTGTTCCAGGCGTAGACACTACAAAGGAGATCAAAAGTGTCCAAAGAGAGTGCCCCCACCCACTGGAGATAAGGCTCTGAAGGTGGCAAGCGTAGCAATGGGGAGGAGGTGGTCTCAGGTAATAGGGGGTGAGTTTAGTGATGTTACGCTAGTGTCCCTGGGTGACAGTGAGATGGTTCCTAGGGTCCAAGTGACTAATAATACAACAAAGTATAAGCAAAGACTCATCTTCAAATAGCAGGGGGTAGAGGCTCTGAGGAATATAGGGGCCAGCATGACTATGGTAAGGAGTCAGCTGGTCTTACCAGAGCTGGTAATTCTCCAAGCCATCCGCCAGGAGGTGATGGCTGGCAACAGACAGGGATCTTTCCCAGAGGCTCAGGTCCCATTTGGATGAGGGAGTGTTCAGGTCTGTTGAAGGTTGCTGTGAGGCATGCCATGCCAGTGGCTAGTTTGTTGGGTAATGACATGGAGCACACTGTCTGGAAGATGTTGGTTTTACCTTAATGGATCTGTGCTACAACACGGTGCATGGCTACCCGAGAAGGGTGTCAGAAGGGGTTAGAGTCTGGAATAAAGGCCCAGCCCACTGCTTAGAAGGGGAGAGGACAAGGACGGGAGAAACCCACCTCAGAATGTACCACCGGTGAGATGGATGGGGAACCGGCCAAGGCCATCCCAGAGTCCACTAAAGAGGGAATATATGATGTTACAATGCATGCAATTATAACGCTTGCTTTTACAATGCAGTCTTTACATCACAACTACCATTACATTGTATGATTTTACAATGCATGCCATTACAACGCATTTTTAAAAACTACCTTTACAACGCATTCCATTACAATGCATACCATTACAACGCATACCATTACAACGCATATACTTTTAGGGCAACTATAGGGTAAGTGTTGAATAGTGTAGGGGTAAAAAATACTATTCCCACTCCAGTGAGTGCAACAGTGGGGTAAGTGTTGGATAGTGTAGGGGTAAAAATTACTATTCCCACTCCAGTGAGTGCAACAGGAGGGAAAGTGTTGGACAGTGTAGGGGTGAACGTTACTATTCCCATGTACCCCAAAACCCACACCCACCCTAATACTCCATTACTTACCTTACCTTATAATGTGTTGTAATGGCATGCGTTGTAGTGGAATGCATTGTAGTGACATGCATAGTAATGGCATGCATAGTAATGGCATGCGATGTAAAGGCAGTTGTGTAGTAACAGTTGCGTTGTAATGGTAGGTCGTTGTAATGACTGCGCTGTAATGGATGTTTCCCCTGAAGAGGACATTGTTCCACCTGGTGTCTAGCCTGAGGTTGCCGGTTGGTCCACCAGGGAGGAGTTCTGTATGGCACAGAGAGAGTGCTTCACCCTCAAGGGAGGAAAATCTTCTGTACAGTGAGTCTAAGGTTATTGGTCAGGGAGCCTGCAGGGCCCTCGTGGCCCCCCAAGTGTTACTAGGCTTCCTACTGGAAGTGGCCTATGACATTCCCCTGGCACGACATTTGGGCCAGGACAAGACATTTGCATGGCTTGCTCCTCACTATTATTGGCCCACACTCATGGTATCCTCAGATGCATTCTGCAGGACCTGTATGACCTGTCAGGCCAGTGGCAAAGCAAGGCAGAAACTTAAAGCTCCTCTTAACCCCTTGCCCATCATTGACACCCCGTTTGAAAGGGTGGGCAATAACACCGTAGGGCCTATGGATCCCAGTTAGCCGCAGGATATAAGTTCACCCTGGTTCTGATGGATCATGCCACTCGGGAACCAGAGGCTATCCATCTGATGACCGCAACTGCACCAGCGGTGGTGAAGGCCCTGAGGGATATTTTTACCCAATAGGGATTCCCCAAGGAGGTGGTGTCTTAAAGGAGCACAAACTTCATGTCTGCGTACATGTAGGCCATGTGGAGGAAGTGTGGAGTGACATATAAGTTCTCCACCCCTTATCACCCCCAAACTAATGGGCGTGTTGAGAGATCTATTTAGCCCCTGAAAGGAATGATCAGAGGGCCGCTAAAGGCCCTGAGGAGAAAGTGGGATTTCCTCTTACCATGCCTGTTGTTTGCCTACCAGCAGGTCCCTCAGAAGGGAGTAGGTTTTATTCCTTTCAAACTTTTATTTGGGTACCCCTTCAGGGGACCTCTGAGTTTATTTAAGGAGGGCTGGGAGCAGTCTCCCAAGACAACGTCCAGGGATGTAGTAAGCTACATGCTGACTTTCCAAAACTAAATGGGCAGATTGTGGAAGCAAGCCTCCCACAACTTAGAAGCTAGTCAGGATGTCATGATGGATTGGTTCAACAGAAACACCACTCCTGTGGATTTGACACCTGGACAGAAAGTGAGGGTGATGGAGGCTTTGCAGCCGGCGTCTCTCCAGTACTGATGGGCCTGGCCCTATGAGGTGAATGAGAGGAAAGGGGAGAACACCTACCTGGTGGATCTCAAGACCCGAAGCAGGCCCTCTGCATACTACACATCAATTGCCTCAAGCCACTCTTTCAGAGGTATGAGGTCACTATACTATTGGTGATGGATGGAGAGGAGGAAGAGGAGAGTGAACCTCTCCCTGACCTCTTGGACTCTAAGGAGATGGATGGGTTGGTGGAAGGAGTAATCCTGTCCTCCACCCTTACTCCTGACCAGCAGAGGGACTGCCACCTAGTGTTGGGGCAATTTCCCTAACTGTTCTCTCTTATCCTGGGGACTACTCACATGTGTACCCATGAGGTGGACATAAATGATAACCTCCCTCTCAAGAGCAAATCTTCCAAGTTGTCAGAAAAGGTGAGGTCTAGCATCAAGGCGCAGGTGTCTAAGATGCTAGGATGTGGGGTCATAGAACCCTCTAGCAGCCCCTGATCCAGTCCGGTGGTTCTGGTACCAAAAGCGGCTCTGGCGGGTATCACACTTGAACTAATGTTTGGTGTGGCACTATATGGGGTTGAACTCGGTGAACCAGATGGATGCTCATCCAATGCCCCAGGCTGATGAGTCGATTGAAAGGTTGGACATAGCCTAGTAATTTAGAATCCTCGACCCCACCACCAGGTACTGGCAGATAGCCTTCACTGAGGGAGCCAAGGAGAAAACTGTCTTCACCATTCCAGAAGGGCATTACCTATCCAGGGCCATGCCCTTCGAGCTCAAGAATGCCCCACCACTTTCCAGAGGCTTGTGAACCAGGTCCTTGCCAATATGGAGGCCTTCTCAGCTGCTTATCTAGACCACATTGCTGTCTTCAGTAACAATTAGGAAGATCGTCTCTCTCACCTCAAGGAAGTACTTCAGGCCCTGCCGCAAGCAGGCCTGACCATCAAGGCCAGTATATGCCAGTTAGGGCAAGGATCAGTGGTGCACTTGGGACACCTGGTGGGCCAGGGTAAGGTGCAACCCCTCTAGGCCAAGTTTGAGGCCATCCTGGCCTGGTAGCGCCCAAAACTCAAATGGCTGCCAGAGCCTTCTTAGGCCTCACCGGGTACTACCAGAGGCTCATCAAAGTACATGGCACCCTTGTGACTCCCTTGACGGAGCTGACTTCCAAGAAGCAGCCCAGAAAAGTAATATGGACAGAGGCCTGCCTAACTACGTTTGACTCCCTCAAAGAGGCCAAATGATTTGAACAGCTCTTGTGCTCTGGGCTTCTTCATTCTCTCTGAAATTCATTGTTTAGGCGGATTCCTCTCAACATGGTATCAGGGTGGTACTGTCTCAGCTGAATAAGGAGGGCCTAGACCGGCCAGAAGCCTTCATCTCCCGGATGTTACTCCCCTGGGAATAAAGGTGGAGTGCTATCAAAAGAGAAGCTTTTGTGATGGTTTGTGCCCTAAAAAAGTTGAGAACAAAGGTGCTGTCCTCGAGTTTAGGGTGTGCACACGATTTATCACGGACCACTTATAGTCCTCTTAATCCATAATATACATTTCCAATGAAAAATCTTCAAAGACAATATCCTTTATGTCATTTTTATTCGAGTATTTCTAATGATGCTTTCTCATTGAATACGTCATTTTCCAATTATTAGAAGGCTTCAGTGGTACAACATAACACTTTGACCCAATGCATTTCGGGTACAGATGCAGTGGGACCAGCATGGGCTTTGCTGGGGCACCTTCCTACGCGAACATCTTCATGTCAAAGTTCGAAAATGAACATATCCTGAACAACCCAGATTGGCAAAAAGGATTGCTTGTCTTCAAGAGATTCATTGATGACATATTCATCATGTGGAAAGGGAAAAAAGAAGAACTCACAGCAAACATAGAGAAACTGAATGCGGTACACGCCAGGATCAAGTTCACACATGTGATAGATCACCAAGAATTATCCTTTCTGGATGTCAAAGTCGCCATTAAACAGGGTCAAATACATACAAGTGTGCACATTAAAGAAACTGATCGCAACAGTGGGTTGCATTACTTAAGTTTTCATCACCAGGCTTTGAAACAACATCTCCCGATGTCCCAATTCATTCGGTCTAAAAGAATTACATCAGACACCAAGGAAGCCTCTGAAACTATCGACAGACAGATCATGAAATTCGAGAAAAGAGGGTACCCTAACCAACTTCTGAAAGAATCAAAAAATAAAGTCATGGCTTTACCAAGAGAATCTTTACTGACTAAAAAAGATAAAAAGGATCAGAAACTCACAGTATGTGTTTTGAAATACTCCATGCAATCGGCCAGAATCACAAATATCATGAGAAAACATTGGGCCATCATCACCCAAGAACCGGATTTACAGCCTTTATTTGCCAACCGAATAACATTTGCATACAATAGATCCAAGAATCTCAAAGAATTGCTCAAGCATAAAAACAAAGAACCCAATGAACCCACACATAAAGGAATGCGAAAATGTGAAAATTGTACACATTGCAACAATGTGATAACAGGATCATCTTTCACACATCCTAGGACGGGACAAGTGATACAATTAAAGCATTCAAGCACATGTGACACCAAAGGAGTTATATATGGCATCAAGTGCCCATGTGGTAAGTTATATGTGGGACAAACGGAACGTAAGGTGAAAATAAGAATAACCGAACATAAGAGTAACATCCGGTTAAAGAACACAAAATCTACAGTGGCAGCCCACTGGACAGAGACAGGACATAACATCGCCCAGTTACGTTTCACCATATTGGAAGTGGTTAAAGGCCGCCCAGATGTTGATACACATAAAATGAGACTGAGATCCGAATACTTTTGGATTAAAAAGATGGGAAGCCTTCAGCCAGATGGGCTTAATGACAGGTTGGAACTTACATGTTTTCTATAGACTTTGAATCGATGAGACAGGATTTGCCCTGACAGGGCGGAGGACATTGTGCTCAATTTCATGACGCTGCATGACATATTTTGTGTTACTTTAGAATTGTTCTTTTATATTTGCATGATTTATTGTGTGAGATATGTTAACCTCTTTCATTCACACATAGAACTTTTATAGTCTCAGTGAATCCTATTGACCGCTCCAAAATGGCCGACCGCTTTTACTCCCAGGCAGTTTTGCATGAGCATAAGTACAACACATAGCGTTTCATACTCAGATTTTTATTATGTTCTACAACAGTGCACATTTTTACTAATCCCAAATTTCGTTAGTCTATTGTGGTCCCGCTAAAGGTTTACATTCAATAACCTCGAGAAGGTTTTTTTAAAATAATTACAACGGGCGGTAATGTTCAACTTTGATTTAGGCTGAGTAAACACAAGCTAGATTTAGTGGGTTTCGGGAGTTATTATTCAGTTTTCCACATAGACGCAATGTTAGTAAGTTTACAAGCAGCGACCACGTGATCGCGTTACTGACCAATCAAAGCAGCTATAAGGGGGGTTAGCGTTAAGCGATCTAAATGCGGCAGTTATTGGACGAAAGAGCAGGAAGCGGGGACGCTACATTTCACTGTGAGTACGGGCGACCAAACGCCGCATAAATGCGAGAGGAATCTTTGTTTGTTTAAAGCGCGTTATGTTTAATTTAGACGATAGTTACCTCTAGCGCCCAAATGTCATGCAGGCATTAGCAGACATATGTTGAGCTACTCGTTTATTTCAAGTGATAAAATTTATGATTTATTGAATATGATGCAATGACCTAGAACGTAGCTGGGGGCTCATTATGTATTCTTTATTTCCTTCCGTAGAGACCCCCGACGAAGGGTCCATCTGTACCCGAAATGCATTGGGTCAAAGTGTTATGTTGTACCACTGAAACCTTCTAATAATTGGAAAATGACGTATTCAATGAGAAAGCATCATTAGAAATACTCGAATAAAAATGACATAAAGGATATTGTCTTTGAAGATTTTTCATTGGAAATGTATATTATGGATTAAGAGGACTATAAGTGGTCCGTGATAAATCGTGTGCACACCCTAAACTCGAGGACAGCACCCTTGTTCTCACCTATCATCTATCAATTGAACAGTGTTCTTAGACAAAACACTTTTAAGGTCGTGGCACCAAATTAACCAGCTAAAGAAGCAAGATAAAACAACGAGAAGTGAGTGCAACTGTTGATCAATATAACTAAAAAAGTTGAGGTCATATATGTTTGGCACTCACTTCTTGGTTCAAACGTACAATAGACCCCTCAGGTGGCTAATGTAGATGAGGGGCAAGAATCCACAACTGTTGAGGTGGTCCATTTCATTACAGGTGATGGAATTTAGGGTGGAGCACCGACAAGGGGTAGACCACTCCATTGTTGACAGTCTCTCTTGGTGTTTCCTCCTTAGTGAGGGGAACTACCAGGCAGCTGCCTAGAACCCCTCCACTTTCATCTGGCGGGGACACGTTAGACCTGATTCTCTTGCTTTAGTGTTTCCCTAAATGTGTTGCTTTATGCACATTGGTTTTGCTGATTCTCTTTTTGTGGCTTTAGGACTCCGGGCACTTTTCCATTGTAATGCAGGGTGAAAGTGAGCATGCCCTTCCTACACTTCTTAGGAAGTGGTGCTTACCTGATGTCTCAAGCTTGCCATTGCAGGCCTGCGTGTGCACATTTGCACTTACACTCAGGATAGTCTTTCTAAATCATTGGTCAATGCTGAGGGTACCTTCCACTAACAATACTGAAAGCATTGGGTGAACCCTGGGGGGTGGAGCAAGTGATAGATGAAAGGCCGGGCAGGTACACATGTGAGTTCCCAGCCCAGGTAGTGAACAACACCAATTTATGTTTTCACTACCTATGACGTCTGCTCGCCCCATAGGTTAACATGGGATAATGGCTGAGATTACTTTAAGCTGCAGTAGTGTGTTACAGTGGAGCAGCCTCATGTTATTTACTATCATTGGATTCACAATGACAAACACTCTCCTGTGCTAAAGGTGGATTTGTCATTACTAGCTTAGAAATGCCCCTTCTAGAAAGTGAACATCAAGAAACCTAGTACCAAGACATTGCCTGTGTGTGCACTTCAGAAAACACTCAAAGAGTGTGAACACAATGTCAGCAATACTTGAAACAATGATATCTTGATTTAAACATTGGAAGACGAGATATAAATGTCCATGTTCAGTGAGATTCCATCTTCAAGGGGAAGCAGCCAGACTCCACCTTTGTCTCGCCAAATTCGTATTTATTCAACAAGCGAAACAATCAACTTTTTTCCAAAACTGAAATGTTCCTCCCAATGCATTTCGGGCTTAAAACAATAGCCCTTCATCAGGGAAATCTGTGAACAACAATATGTGTGTCAATACATTCAATGTAATACATAGTTACATGAATTTCAGCAAACATGTATGTCAGTACAGCTCAAAAAACCTAAAAATGACATGCTAAGATAACTGAAAACTCTAAAAACAGTCAAAAAGTCCAAAGCTCCTGAGGTAGCGAAGAAAATGTGCGTAAAAATCACAAGCTAAACATGCCAAGCTTCATACTGACTGTTAAGACAAACAAATAGGATCAAGATTTAAGTGTGTGGAAAAAGAAATAGCATGAACCAAAATGAGAAGCTCCAAGAAATAAAACCCTGATACCAAAGACTCTGAAGTGCAACTTGTGTAAATAAAACGTGCGTGAACAATGTGGCATGCATAGAAAAGGGTCTCGTAATAAGTGCTGTGTTTATTAATTGGCGCGTACCTTGTGGCAAGAAATCATGCAAAATATCAGGCCAATGACCGCAAAAACTCCGGTCTGTATGAAGAAACCCAATATAAGTAAACGGTTCTGATATCATTACATGACGAAGAAAACAAAAAAGCTGAAAACTCGACTTACGGCTCTGCACGGATAGCAGCAAGCCAGTAGAAGTTTCTCCTGATGAACCAGGGCGCAGCCTGAAGTTCATAATCGCACATCACTACTTAATAGTGGTTTGAATAATTGAGTGAGTTTACTTTTTTACTTTCCTGAGTGCATTAGGCTGTCTTTATTTACACTTTATTAGTACCTTCTAGAAAGTGGGCATTTCTCTGGCTATACTCTTTTGTGTGCCTTTTAATTTGACTACAGTCCACACCGGAGGCTGGGGGAGCACCGGCTGTGCATGCCCCAGAAACAACCATAAACATTGGGCATGCAATTGGAATGACAGACCTCTGCCATTTGAGGACTTGGCTGGATAGATTGGGGAGAGAGGTTTTGACACTTGGCATCTGGGAAGCCCCATTATATATTAAGATCTGTATTCCAAGGCCCTATGGGAGACAGGACTAACATTTGGGGGAGACGTGTGGTTCAAACAGAACCCTCTGAACTACCAGCAACTTCAAAGGCACACTACAGTATAACCACTGGTGCCGTACTTCAGCAGGGCAGAGATACACTTCTGGGGACGCAGGACCAGATATCCTGGACTGTATGGTGCACACTGCCAGAGGCATCTGTTGTGCATAAGGAGGAGATTGCCATTGAAAGGGACCGTGCATCCTGAATGAATAGTGGCTGGCTTGGGCTGACTACAGTCTGGAGTGTGGCACCCTGAAGTGTGCTCTTCAAGGGCTTGTTGGCTTGCCCCCTGTTCTTTGTGGAGGTCTCAGGGATATGAAAGACCTCCTGGGAGGAGCCTACACCAACCGCATGTTTCACCTAGAGAGCAGTGCCCTCTCAAGAGCCTAGTTCGTCTTCTGGATCCTGACTGCATTGGGGTGTGAGCGTGGAACTAAATATAGTTTTTGGAGACCTGATTGCCTTGAGTGGAGTCCTCAAACAGTGCCCCAACCTCAAGAGTGAGGCTCCTGCATCGTGGGGCCTCAGAACGAACAATCATCTCATTGGTGGTGAGCGGATTCCCCGGTTGCCGGACTCAACTCTCTCATGCGTCACGCCGATTGCATGAATTTTGAGTGTGATGTCAGTTTCACAGGTTGCGACCCTCCGAGGGAGGGCGCATCTGTAGTAGGGCCTCATTCCACCTCACGCAGTACTACTGAACTTGTGACTGTGTGTGTGGGACTGTATTGTCTGATGCGACTCGTATCATAGTGCACCAGACATTGTGCCTCATTCTATAGGGGTACAGCGAACCAGACTGTGGGTTAATTGTAACCAGATTGTCTGGTGTGACTCACATCTTCTAACAGCAGATGCTTTGACTCATTCCAGGGAGGTATGGTGAATCCCACCATGGGTTGATTGTGACCAGATTGTCTGGTGCAACTCGTATCATTGCAAATCCAGATGTTGTACCTCATTTCAAGGGAGATACAGTGAACACCACCATAGGCGGAATGGGACTGGATTGTCTGGTGTGGCTCAGTTCAACGCACACCAGATGTTGTGTATCACTTCCTGTGGAGTACCAAGACTGCTGCATTCCCCATTCAGCAAGTGTTCTGTCTTGCCCTCCGTGTGGCGAAAAAACCGTCCTCTCCTCACCCTGTCCAAAGACTTTGTGTTGCCAGGTAGTATCTCCCAGATCGGGCATTGGTAGTGAGAGTAAGTGACTGGGTCGAGGAACACTTACAAGAGCAATCGAAAGTAGGTCGAAAGATTGCGTGAACCCGTATGATCACAGAACTGAGATGGTGCCAGAAGGCAAATTGAAGGACTTCTTCATGGGACTGGGACAGCCTCTAGCCTGTTTCTGCTCTGCATTAAGTGAGTGAACTTCCTGAGTGGTGGCCAACCCCCCCATTTGTCAACTGTTGTTTGGTTACCCTGATAGTTACTCCAGTCTTTTCCCCTGGGCCTGTAAGTGTGACTCTGGCCCATAGACCGGTATCGTAAGGGGTGGGGGCCTTTGACTAATCTGTGGGCAGAGTAGTGTGTGGGTAACTGGGAGGTATGGGAGGGCCACAGTCTCCGCATTCATATTATCAGCTGACCCGCCGGATATTATTTGAACTGCATTACTGCGCCGAGTGCATGTGCACGAGTGTGTTTCATACAGACTTGCTGATGTCCTTTGCACCACGGTGCTGTGTGAGTGTGGGAAAGCTTGGTGCATGAGAACAGCCTGCTAATAGTAGCACCGCACATTGGTGTTGTTTTACTCATTTCTTTCATTACCTAAAATACATTCTGTTTTAACATTGGTTTTACCCATGCAACCTTGTCCCACGCTGCTGCTGAAAAGTGCTATAAATTCATGTGTGCACACATTCCTGATATCATTGTTATCTGGGGTACACCCTAGAAATGTGTGGATTTGAATTGTGTTATTTGCCAGGGTGGGCCCACTTCTGACAATGTATTGCACAGCATAAGAGTGCTGGGGTAAAATATGATTTTTCCCAAGTGTGCATATTACTGATGTCATTTTAACACTGTTGGGCCGGATTGGTGTCACTACAACGCATGCTTTTACATTGCATGCCTTTACAACGCGGTTTTTACCACGCAGTCCATTACAACGCATAATGCTTTTAGGCGCTGGATAGTGAATTATTTAATTTACTATTCCAACTCCAGTCCCCGTGGATAGCAGGGAAGGTGTTGGATAGTAAATTAAATATATTCCCTATCCTAGAGCGCCCCCCAGCGCAATGCGTTGTAATGGTATGCGTTGTAATGGTTGCGATGTAATGGTAGTGCGTTGTAAAAAATGCGTTGTAAGTGATGTTCCCCGTTGGGCCTAGTACTGCTAGTAGTATTTCCAAGTGTGATGCATGCCCAGAAATTCATGACACTCATGTTGTGTTAACTAATCTCTCTTTTGAATACAATCTTTATTTGTACCCATAACGTGTGGAGTCTATTTTGTGACACTCAGTGTATTCATTATGTGTGAGTGCTGTGCCAATGCTTTACATATTGCCTCTGTGATAAGCCTGTCTCCTCAGTGCCAAGGTACCCAAGGGTGAGCACAGGTTATACACTGAGTGTAATCACCTAACCTTGACAGGAGTGTTAGGTTCTGCCTGGTTTGGGCACTGCCTCAGCCAACCAGAAAGTAATAGTTCCAACAACAGGAATAAAGTATTTCCATTTGTTCATGCTTTCATGTAGGTCACTTTTTTGGTTATCAAAATCCACTAAAAGGGCAAGGCTGGCATGTGTAGTCAGTCAGGGCTCCACCAGGCAGCACAGATGTGCTGTGAAGTCCTACTTAAGCCATATCCAGTGTCTCAAAAAGATAAGAGTAGAACAAACCTGGTGTTCTAGCCCAAAAATGGCTTTCTCTGGGGAAACCTTGGAACCTTAGTTCCACTTTTCTCAAATTGCTGGAAAGTTCTTTCTGGTCACTCCTGCAGTTGTCTTCTTGTGTCTCCTTAGCAGGTAAAAGGAGTCCAGAAACTTGACCCTTGTAGCGGGTCTAGTTTCTGAGTTCCAGCAAGAGTAGGGGGGCATTGATTCTACTTCTTCTCGAAGTCTGGGACAATCTTTGTCCTTCAAAATGTTTGTTCCCAGATCAATGAATATTCCAAAGAGGAGGTGGTGTGGTGCAAGATGTCGCGTATGTAGGGACAGAAGAATTTCCTAGAACCAGTCCTGGTAACTTTCTTGCTGAACTTTTGCCTCCTTTTTCAGTACTTCCAGTCTCAATTTACTAAAAACCTTTCAGGTGTCCCTTAACCAAAACGTCTTTTGCTTTCTTTCACATCTTGGAGTGTTTTCTCTCTCTCAAGTCAATCCACTATGGAGATTAGTTGTCTTCCTTTCAGTCAGAACTATAAATGGATTTGCCTCCTACTGGGGATCCAGATTGAACGTGGCTCTGGGAATCAGTGGTTGCAGTTATTGACTGACACATTTGTGATTTTCGCTACAAAGGAAACACTTTGAAAGCAGCCCTTTGTAATGCCAACTGTTCCTGCCCTAACCCAACTAATATAACTAATCGTTTTTAAGTGGTCATTGCTGACACCATTCCTGCCTTCCTGCTGCCAAAGACCAATCCATTGTCTTCTATAAAGAGGAGCATCAACAAGTCAGGCAAGTCAGGCAAAGATCTGCATTCAGTCTCCATCTTTAGTAGGGCTGGGAGGCAAACCAGTTCCAAAGTACTATAGTCTCAAGCAGCACAATGTACACTATTTTAAACTTACTTTTCCACTAATGTTAACAAAACTCTCACCGATTAACTATATTTTCAAAACTAAGATGAAAATAACTTTCAATCACCACTCTAGCATTGCCGCATCTCAATATAAAAGATAGGGCCCGATTCACAGAACTAACTTAGGACAAAATCCTAAACTTACTACTTTTGGTATTCACAGAAGTTAGGATTGTGTCTTAAGTTTGTCTTAAGACAGACTTAAGGCAGACTTAAGTTAGGATTTTGTCTTAAATCTGTCTTAAGACAAACTTAAGACAAAATACTAACTTCTGTGAATACCAAAAGTAGTAAGTTTAGGATTTTGTCTTAAGTTAGTTCTGTGAATCGGGCCCAGTGATTTTATTCATAGTGCTAGGCCGGGTCACTGAGAATGCAGCTTTATCTAAGCATCTTTTTGTAACTGTTTACCGTGAGGATATATTTAGCGAAGGTTTAGTGACCATCCATTTGATAAATTCCTCACCTAGCCCCATCGGTTGACAAGGCACACTTGAGGAGTGAATTAGCTAACATATAAAAATAGGGTTATTATTCGTTATATATGTGGAGGGTTTAAATACTCACTACAGCCCACATACATTAAACTTCCATGCCAATGGTGCATTTCTTGCACCATCTACCATGGCCTTAGAAAAGTTAAGTAAGCCTGTTAGGTGAAACCAATTCAATAGTACATGTTTAGTGGCATAGCACATATACCCTACCACTGTTTAGCAGTGGCAAGGCACACACACCCGTAAATCCAGCAAAGGTTTTAGAGTTCTGCGGTAATTTCTTAAAGTTTCACAAAGCAATACTAATGCTCAATTACACAGAGATAACAGAATCACACCGCAGATAGGAATGCAAAGATTCCATGCTCAGGCTTCAGGCAGCAGTAATGAAATAGTGATAATATCATAAAGACCTTTTCAAAATAGATGATGAAATTCAGTCACACAGTTCATGAAAGGAGAGGCATGTGTGGAAATGCCGGCTGCCGACAAGGAGGAAAAGTGAGTCATAAGACTCCTGAATACAATTTAAAGTAGGTACTATTACATTTCATATACAATAGTTTTGTCTGAAATATAGGCTTAACAGATTCAGAAAGTACAGACACTTCACCTCGAAATGGCACATTTTCCTTTTGGACCCACGAGCTCAAGTCGCTCAAACAGAAGCCAGTCATTTTTCCTGAATAAAAATCCATATTTTTAAAAACATAATTTGGGACCTGAAAGATCAGCTTGCCACATATTCACCAAGCACTCGTTTGCATTTTGTCACACATGTACAAATTATGTATTTTGTGCCCATTTATCATCATCAAATGATAGATACATCTAGCATGTGTCAAGTATTTTCACCACAGTTATGCCAGCTATTGCCAGATGTATGTGAAGAATATTCTCAATAATAGCATACGTGGTCTAGAATCATGCCAGGGATAGCTTGACTGTTGTCAAGAACACCCATAATATGGAAAAATCTGCACCACTAGAACACATGGCTATGCAAAAAACCAACATTTTGGCAAGAATGGGTCATTCATGTGGCAGGAATAGCTAGAATGCTCCCTAGAAGTCCTGCAACGTATCAAAATATGCTTTTATGACAGAGATAGTCAGAATGTGCTTATAATGCCAACAGTGTGCCACAGATGACACACTATTGTGTGTGAGAGTCCATAATGCCACCATGAATGCCCACCATGTCATAAAAACAGCAGCATTATGCAGGGTTAACCAGAATTCTGCCAAGACTGCCACACCGTGTAATAAAGGACACGTATTATCTAGAGGTCGATAACATGTCACCTTTATGCCCAAAATATGGCAAAGAAGGCGCGCTGGTATGCATTGAAAAGCCATAATGTTATGGTTGGCTACATTATGGTAAGATGGGCCAGTAATTTATAATAGCACCAAGAATCCCTGCAAAACTGTAAAAAAAAAGGACACTATTACGCCAAGGATGTTACCAGGAATGACCACAATGTTACAGTTATGGGTCACTCTTATTCAGGGATATCTACTTGTATGCATGGGTAGCTAGAATGTTGCTAAGAATGACAGCAACATGGCAAGGAAGGACCAATATTATGCAGAAAGAAAGGCAGAATGCAAATTAGAAGTCAAACAATATGCCACTAAAAGGCCACTATTATATAAAGTTAGCCAGATTGTTACCACAAATATTCAGAAGGGTTAATTGGCATATTAGGCAAGAGTAAGACATCTACCGCCTACCATACTGACCATACCTTCTACCCCTAGTCATATCCTGACCCATAAACATGTGTGTTCTAACAATCATTCACAATCAATTCTATAGACACACAACACACTCACACACACACACACTCATACACACTGTCAGATCCTGTTGAGTGGCACAGTGGAGGGATGATCTCCTGGGCTACAACGGTGGCAGTTGGGGTCTTTTGCTTCTGCTGTCTTGGGACCCTTCCTACTGTGACTTTGCAAAATTGTAAGAATAAATATAAGCATGCAGAATAAAACAGGCAGTCCAAGGCTCCGTTTTCTCAACCTGAGGCCTTGTTAAGCTCACTTAGACAAATGTAAATAAACACTATTTGTAATTAGTAAATTGCCAATTCCATCTTTCATCTTGGCCATGTCAATCTGGGGTTTCCAAAATGGATCTCACTGGTCAATCAGATTCTCACCACAACACAGAGTCCAGCTACCATCCATGCCTTACATGCTGGCTCTCGACACGCAAACAGTATGTCAGCGTAAGGGTCTGGGTATCACCGCTAAGTGAACTTTACATGAATGTGGTCAGTATGCTACACTTGTCTTGAAAGAGAAGAAAAGTTTGTTTAATAAAAAAAAGTCCACAAAAATATTGGTAGGCTCCCACCACCGCTTTAAGTCAACATTCCAGGCCACAGACAGCAGTCCCCCATCAATACATGCAATTGGTGCAAACCTCCAAATCACAGAAAAGGTTCTGAACCTTGAATTCACAATGGGGATGTACACTAGATAGATTAGTGTGTCAGCTGGGCCAACACAATTCAGGATACCAGATGGTAAGGCTGTTTACCTACAACTAGCAGTAAGGAGACAGGCATTGGTGTGTCGTCTCCAGGTATGGGCACTCCCATGGCAAGACACAGCCAAACTGAAGGAAGTTTTTTTTAATTGAAATTGTGTTAAATTTGCAACAGGACATCGACCTATCACAACAAAGGAAGGAATAAAATGTACTGGATCCTGCAGCAACCATGGGGTGCTGGCTGCATCAGCACAAGTGCAGAGTGATCTCTATGTTATAAGGAAGTCTGCAATCCAAGTATGAAATGCTGGCTCTAATTTCCTTATTACTGGTTGTGACATCTCTGGTCACTTGCAATTAAGAAAGGAGGTAGCTGTTGAACTATAATAAGTTACTACAATTGAGTTTGGACTTCACAATGACTGCTGCCAGGAGCCAGGTTGAAAGAAAGGTCACAAAGCATCATTATTGGCACAGATTCAAACAACTAAATCAGGAAATGGTTTTTCTTTCTTCTGATTCTCTAACATAAATAAATAAATGGTCAGCTGAAAGTAGACATTCATGTCAACCCTGTTTATTTTTTCCACACTATAGTTCTTTGCAGGAAAGACAGAATCTCTGCATGTTTCTACATAATCTGAAGCACAACATGTTTTTTTTAATGTTAACATGATTTAAAACTGATCCTAATATCTTTTTGGAAAAATGACCAACTTCGTTTTGGTATCTTTAATTTTCAGTACCGATTCCGCTTTTACTCTTCTTGTCTAAAATAAAATAGGAAAAAGCAGGGCAACAAGAAATTAAGCAATTTATTGAAAGGGTGTGACCTTGTATTTTAAGGAACAAAAAATACTCTCTGTCATACTTTGAAAGGATACTGCAAGTCACCAGGAGTTCTGTGACCTTGTAAAGGTACTTATAAATATTGCAGTGCTTAATTTGTAAATGAAATTAAGTCCCAGGGCTCTCTTCAGGAGGCAACTGCAGCTTGCACCACAAATGTCCCTTACCAGCGCTGCAATGATGGTAACAACGCAACTACTAACCAACACACTCCTACAAGTGTGACAATTCGGACCATTTCAGACCCCAAAGCTATGAGAATGGCTTTGGGGGCAGGTAGTAGTCATTTTTTATGCTTATTGAATTAATGACGACCTGTTGTTGTGGTGATCTCTAAATTGGTCAGACAGCGCCATCTTGTGACAGACTGTCACAAGCACCAATTGAGTGATGGTGCAGAGCACCAGAAAGCACCAGCTCAAATTAAGCCCTGAATACTGCCCATGAAACTCCTCGGCAAGTTGTAAAATTCTTATAGCGTGTGGCAGGGGATGTTTTAGCCCATATTGTGTGATGGCTCACTAGGGCACTAGTGGCCGTAACCATGGTGAATGTTGAGGTCGGCTTTGCAGCTGTGGAGTGTTCTGCCAGTGGGAGTGAAAGTTTGTTGTGTGTTGCTTGAGTGACTTTTCACCTTGTACATTTGCATTTTTTTTATTTTTTTCTGTTTGTATCTCTTATGTAACTCATGTAATCCATAGTCTTTATGTGACGAAACTGGTTCTTTTGTAAAGCCCTCTGACACCTTCGGGTAATGTTCGCGCTATATAAAATCGCATTAAATAAAAATAAAAAATAAATAAATGAACATTATTAAAAGACCATGCTTCTTGGTATTGGTGTGGAGGGGGAGGGGCCTAGGGCTGTGAACTTGCAGGGCTCACCCATATTCAATGTGCCACGCCCCTTTCTCAGTGATGGCTTTCCTTCAATTGAACCCCAAATGAATTCCTGCTGCAGAGAACATGTAATATGTCTCCCTCTAAGAGCAATAATGTCTCATTACTTCATAAATAAGACCCTCGGAATCAATTGAGACCCCGGGCCCCTGTAGCGCGGGGCTTCTGTCTGCCTTCAAGGGACGCCGGGCTCCCGCCTTGCGCGCGAGACGGATGGGGAGGGGTTTTAATTGTGAGATGTTTCATCTGGAAGGCTCAGATGGCAAGCTGCAGATGCAGAAGAGGAGACATCTTTTTTTCTTCTCCTTTGTGACAAGTGGCAGCTTTATCAGAAGATGAACACAGCCTTTTAAGCACAAACATTAATGGCGAGAGGCAGACAAATGGGTCCGCTGCAGCCATATTTTTATGAGCAGGATATTAAAGCACCCGGGTGTATTTTGCTAGAGTGGAGTGGTGAGAAAGCAGGCATTGGGAAACTTTATTGATGCAATCTGTAAAAGGGCCTTGTGACAGAAAAAAATGGAAGGGGTGGAAATAGATCAAACACTCTTTGGGGCCATAAAAAACGGAATCCCTCAAAACTATTTCATCAGATGAATGGACCTTTCTAGGACTTTTTTCTTGTTCCACGTGACCTAGACCACATCACTATAGGCAAAATAAAGGAGGCATTATCCTGGATAAGAGCAGACCAGTATCATCTTAAGGCTTTGGGGGGGCCTGGGCAAAACATATTTTAGGGACCCCTGCAGCGGCGGCCCGTGCAAGTAAGCATGGTGAGGTGGAAGTTGACAGACAACCGAATAGGATTTATTTATTTATTTAATTTTCTCTATTCCATTGTCTTTCGACTTCCACTTCCCTCCCACCCCACCCAGCCCATCAGAGCCACCACGCTTACCTACACAGCTTGCCGCTGGGCCACTGTCCGAAACAGCTTTGCTTTTTATTACCTATCTTAGGCTAAATCGGGCACCGTGATGCCAAAAAATATTGAGGAAAAAAAACATGGAAGGATGACATGGAGAAATAGACAGATGTTAAACAGAGCATTAACTTCTCCAAAGGCCCCTTGGAGGGTGGGGGACCTGGGCAATAGCCAACTATACCATACCTTAAAATGTCCTTGAAGACACAATGGGACTTTTATGACTTATCTGTTCTATTAATATATTGGATTGACACCCTTGTACCACAGGGCAGGCGAAAGTTTAATATTCTCGTGTAAAACTCTGTTATTAGATTTTGCATATTTCACTTAATTTTTGCCTTCTCTCCCTGTGCCTTTAGGTGCCATTTACACCTGAAGGAGACATATTCGAGCAGAACATGACTCATTGGAAGTGTGACACTGAATGTACGCCAGAGTAATGTGCTCCACGGGTATTGTTTCCTGAGTTACTTTAGAAATTCCAAGAAAATTATATTGACCTGTTACTTCTCATCACTTTTGTACATAAGAGCATACACCTCGTCCGGTTTTTAGGCGGATTATCACCCAAGTGCGTATCAGTTAAAACGACCAAAATATGTTTTGTGTGGAAAGAAAATCACTATTTCAATCAGGCCTACTATAACAGTATAAACTATATTGAGTTTTGTTCTGCTCACCTCTAAATTACACAAACACTGCAACCGTATGGCAGGTGTCTAAAATGCTAGTATTGACAATTAAGTTCTGGTGCTCAGCACCAGAAACCACCGGCTCAAATTAAAGAATTGCTGAAAGAAACAGAAGCAATCAATAAGTGTAATAGGATGAGGTTTTGCAGGACTAAGTACCTTACTTTTGGCTGTTCCTATGGTAAATGTGTCTCACCTCGATTCTCAGACTTTCAGTGGTGATGTTCAAGTCACGGCGCCCGAAACAAAGAGAACTGGGAACAACACAGGCAATGCTCTGTAGTGTAAACAATACTTGGTCTGTAGATAAACAACGTAAAATAATTACACAATTGAGGGGTCACCTATCTTTTTAAATCGTGTTTTATTCTACATTAAAGTTGCGTGGTTTACAGTATAAACCTTAAGAGTGAGATCAGCACCCAGGTGAGTCGGTGTGAGAAGCACATCTCTGGGATACTTTTGTTGGGTCCTCACCCAAAGGTTCCACCTGTTGCCTGCTTCACCATCAGACTCACACCTTCTGAAGTTTCTTTATTTTTAATTGTGTCAAAAAGTCTTTGTATTCATTGGTTTCTTCATTTATTTCATCTAGCCTTTTATTTAAAGCTGTGATTGTTGCTCTCATTTCTCCCTCACTGATTTGTATGTCCACCAAAAAGGATTCTGCCTTTCTTTGTGCAGCTATTATTATTAAAATGAGCCAGTCTCTGGTGCAGTGGCAGGCTATCTGGGCCCATTCTTTTTGAAAGGTGGCATCTTCAAGGAAGATCCTTGTGGCGTTATTGACCAGTGTACCTCTTGGAGCTGTATTAGCTCTAAAGTACTTGGGGGCATATTATGAAGAACAGCATTAAAATTATCGCAGCTTTAGCGGCAGGAACATGGGCTTCTATGGGAATTCACGAGGGCATATTATCACGCCCATTATCGCTGTTTCTTGATAATATGCCCCTTGGTCATAATAACTCCATGTACAGATCTCTGCGCATTCATCAGCTGAGTATAAAAACTGCATGCACGCACGTGGGAGGATGAAAGTATTTCCTCCCGCTTCAGCAATTATTGTCTGTCTCTGTGCAGAGAGTCGCATCTCTGCGTCTTCACCACTTGTTGCTCATGTGCCATGTGTATGTTTGCGGGAGGCTGGGAAATGTAGTCCCGCCTCCCGTATCAGCGATATGATTGCGATATGTGCTACCCCTTCTCGGGAAGCCCAAAAGGGACTAAGGAATGAATGAAGCCTCTATTTGCAGATAAAGTGGATCTGCCAGGGGAACTGAGTTCTACATATTGTGTACATTCATCGGGGAGAAGTTGTTCTCTACATAAGAGCTTGTAAAGATATTATAGACCAAGCACTTTCATGTTTCTAAAATATATGTAGAATATTCAGTGACATGTTGTCCATTACATAAAACCCTATGGGGTGTTAAATAAACATGCCCTGAATATTAAAGGGCAAAATCTCTATATGTTTGGGGGGACAGGTAAATGCAGTCTAACACTTGGGTTAGACTGCATTAACCTGTCTAACCCAAGTGACTATGATTTATTGTACCTCGGCACTCAAATATTTATTTATCGTAGAAGAAAATGCTTCTAAGGGAGTTTGTTCCCTGTCTTGACCTGTTTAAAGAGCCATGACTGCCAATCACTCATGTGAACAACATCAATATTTAACCATAAAGAGAACATCTACATAATAAAGTTCCTTTGATGTGTTTACTATCTTGTTTTACATAAATATTATCTGTACATTATTTTATGATAGTACAAGTTACAACAATTATTGTTGAAGGTTCTTCTGTACTTGGATCCCAAAGAAATGAAACAGGCAGCCGACACATGTTTCGTTACTGAAATGTAACTTTTTCAAGGCTTATATTTCTCGTAGTCGGCGAGCGTCAAGCACAAGTTAAAAAAAGTTTTTCCCTCAAGAGAGAATAGATTGTGGAACCTTAATTATAAGGATATATTTTCTCCTTATCTTGTAAAAAAACTCATTGTACCCCCAAACGTCAAAAGAGTATGTTTCTTTCCCAGAAATTTCCTCGGCTATGTGGAATTTTATTTGTCCACAACCAGAAAATATATCGGCAAACAAATCACTGGATGAACCTGAAAAGGCGGCGGCATATAAAAATGAGTGTCTTCAATATTAGGATTCCAATCGGTCCTATGTGTGAGTATAATGTCTCAGTAACTGGTCTTGAACTCAAGCAATGGGAACTATGATAAGCCCTTTGCAGAACGCCGTGCGGCACTATAATCTGGGGTGTCTGGCAAGGATTCTCGCCAGACAACCCATATTCTCGTGCCGAGAGAGATTGCAAAACCACAGTACTCTGAACACCGGAGGGGCTGTGAGCATATAATCCAAATGCACCGAATAGCAATCAATACGTTCGTTCAATTAAGCATAATGACTACAACTCTCCCATCCCCCTGCCCCGTATTAACTACCCCCTCCCGGATCCCACCCTAGCCCCTTGCACGATATCCTTACATGTCCAAGAAAGAAAATAGTTATGAAACATGTAATGCATACTCTCCCTCATCCAGCCACAATCCCCTGTACTCCGCCCATCTCTTCCATATTTGTAGATCTTCCTGGGGCAACCTCGGGCCTCAAACACTGGACGCTCCAGCCCCATACAGTAATCTAATCCCTTTTTCCGCACTCCCACCCGGGGGGGGCCTAGGGTCCTTCCAGGTGCGGGCCACATCCCTCTTGGCCACGGTAAGGCCAAGGAGCAGTAAGTGTCGTTTATAAATGTTGCCACCCACTTTTTCCATTACATGGAGAAGGCCCAGCTACGGTGTACGGGGGAGCTCCCAACCCAATACTTCTGCCAAGCAGTCACACACACCTGTCCAAAATCTCTCCAGTGCTCCACAGGACCATACTGTATGTAGGAAGGTGCCCACCTCCCGACCACATCTCAGACATTCAGGGGACGCAATCAAACCCGCTCGCCACAGCCTCTCTCTAGTATGGTAAGCTCTATGTAGATATTTGAATTGGATGAATCGTAATCGTACAGCAACGGCCGCACCTCTAGGAGCTGCAAGGGCCTCCCTCCAATCCTCCTCCTCCAGGAATCCCACATCTTCCTCCCATGTGGTCCGCAGCTTATCAAGGGAGGAGGAGCCGTGTGTAACCAAAGATTGGTAGATGCAGGATATTTTCTTATCCTCTAATTCACCCATGAATACCTTAGCTTCCAGAGGGCTGAATTCAGGTAAGGAGTCCAGTATCTCAAGGACAGGAGAGATGGCATGTCGGAACTGCAAGTATTTAAAGAACTGGGTCTGGGGCATACTATACTCGTCCCTCAGCTCTTGGAATTATTTTAGGGTCGTGCCTTTCATTACGCGGCCCAACCCCGAGATCCCTATTGCGTTCCAGCCGCGGAACCCCTGTAAGGATGCCAGAGCCGGTAAGCGACCGTTCTGCCACAATGGAGTCTCCGTGGTCAGTCTGTTCCACCATCCCATGCGGTGAAGCGCCTGTCGCCAGATCTGGAAGACCACCTGTGTGACCTCCGGGAGCCTCTTCCTCTTCCCAGCTGAGTACAATATTGTATGTAGGGTGTCCGGCTCCATCAGATACCTCTCCAGGGCATAAGCTGGATCACCCCGATCCCCATACCACCACTCATTTAATACCAACAATTGGGACGCCTGATAATAGGACAGGACATCCGAAGTCGCCAAGCCGCCGCAATATGTGGAGAGGAAACAGGTACGGAGTGCCACTCTCACCACACCCCCGGCCCAGAGGAACTGGCCCAGCGCCGAATTGACCTGGCGAAACCACTGCGGCGATATAGGGTAGGGGTGGTTCTGTAGTTGATAAAGTAAGCGTGGGAGGGCCACCATCTTGAAAATGGCCGAGCGGCCATAGAGATTCAGGGGCATACGGGACCATGTTTTCATTTCCGACCGGACCTGGTCCCAGACAGGAATGACATTGCGCTCCCACGAGACTCCAGGTACGTCCGTCAGGAACACCCCAAGATACTTAAGGCCCCCCAGTCGCCACCTGCAAGGCCGATGCCCAGGCATCCAGCTCCGTACTGTCCCCCAGTGTCCACAAAGTGGACTGCCGCACATTTAGATTGAGCCCCGATACCTCCTCAAACACCCGCATAATTTCCAGGACCCTCGGTCCTGACCTATTGAGGTCCGTGAGGAAGAAAAGCACGACATCAGCATAGAGCGTGATCCTGTCCGATGGCCTCCCTCTCTCTTTTTAATCCTTCTCCCTTAGCCCCTCTTACATCTCTATTTCTTCAGTCCACTCTTGTCCTCAGTACTCTCTACCTCTCGCTCTTTCCATCCCTCCCTTTCTCTTTATTTTATTTATTTATTTATTTAATGCATTTTTATAAAGCGCAGACTTTACCCCAAGATGTCAGAGCACTGTACAATAGAACCAGTTACGTTACATGAGAGGACTGTTGCTGGAATGGAACAAACAAAAATAGCATGCCATAGAATCAAAGCGACACACGCAAAAGGCACACAATCTCAAGCACAGCATGAACAGACTGTACAAGCAAAAATAAGAATAAATATGACAAATTTTACAATGACTAAAGAACTTCCTGGCAAAAAATAGCATGCCATAGAATCAAAACAGCGCAGGGAAAAGGAACACAATATCAAATGCAGCAAGCACAGGATGTACAAACAAAAATATAAATATATGTCACAAATTAACAATGACTAAAGAACTTCCTGGCGGGGTCTGAGGAGGAGGGAATTAGTTCTGAAAGTGTCTTTGGAATAAAAGAGATTTGAGGTCCGCTTTGAAGATCTGGATGGAGGTGATGGCACGGAGCGAAGGAGGAAGCTAGTTCCAGATTCTCACTGCATTACCTGAGAACGATTGTGCCAACAATTTCTCCCTTTTGAAGGAGGGGGGTTCAAGAAGGAACTTTTCCGCATTCCGAGAAGGTCTTGAGCCTCCAGACAACTTCAGTTTCTTTGCCAGATAGCGAGGGGAGGAAGAGTGCAAAGCTTTGTGGGTGATGCACGCTGTTTTGTAGATAGCTCTAGCCTCGATGGGAAGCCATCGGAGAGAAGACAGGATAGGAGTGATGTGGTCACTTCATTTGCCCCTGAAATGAAGTGAGCTGCGGAATGGAGGACGGATTTGAGGGGGGAGAGGTGAGTTTTGGGAAGGCCAGGCAGAAGAGAATTACAATAATCCAGTCTAGAGAGAACTAGCAATTGGACCAAGGTTTTTAGGTCATTCTCAAGAAGAACCGACAAATCCCCCATAAAAGGCGCAGCTGATAACGTGCGCTCTTGGCCATGGAATTGATGTGTGAGATTAAGTTGAGTCTTTTGTCAAGTATGATACCTAAGGATTTAGTGCAGTCCACAATTATGGGATTACTGTTGAGTAGATTTGATTGATCCATCCAGGATTGAACAGGAGGCGGAGAGAGAGAGCTAGATAAGAGGAGGAATTCCGTTTTGGAGGGATTGAGAATGAGTTAGTGAGCTAACATCCAGTAGGGAATAGCGTTGAGAGTAGAGCTGAGTAGTGAGAGATCATGCTGGGAAGACACCTTGAGGTAGATTTGGGTGTCATCCGCATAGAGATGGTAGAGGATTCACAATTTGCTTAGAAGGTTCCCTAATGGTTCCAGATAGAGATTGAACAGAGTGGGAGCAAGGATAGAACCTTGAGGGACGCCTTGACCAACCACTAGTGGAGACGAGAGACTGTTCGCAATCTTGATCATTTGGGATCTGTCAGAGAGGAAAGAGGCAAACCATTTGAGTACTGTGCCTTCCACGCCCATTCTCTGTTGAAGAATGTTAAGGAGGGTGTTGTGATTACCAGTGTCAAAAGCTGCAGAGAGGTCAAGAAGAATCAGAAGGCACGATTCCCCCAAATCGAGAATATGCAGAACATCATTGATCCCTTGCAGCAGGGTTGTTTCAGTGCTGCAGTTTTGAATAAAGCCCGACTGGAACATGTCGAGGAGATTATTGTCCATAATGTGTTGGGAGAGTTGTTTTGCAACACATTTGTCTGTGATTTTTAAAAGAAAAGGGAGATTGGTGATGGGGCAGAAGTTATTGAGGTCATTTGCATCTGCAGAGGTTTTTTTTAGAAGGGGGGTAACCTGTCCTGTTTTGAGGACAATTGGGAGGGATCCTTGACTGAGGAAGAGATTGACTAGCCTGGTCCAGTTGGAGGGAGTGTTAGTATAGAAATCAATGGCGATGCAGACTCTATCTCCCTCTCTCTCGTTCCATCTCTGCCTTTCTCTTTGTCTCCCTCTCTCTCAAAGACTCTCTCTCTTTCCATCTCTTCGTTTCTCTTTCTCTCCCTCTCTCTCACAGACCCTCACTCTTTTTTTTTATTTTTAATTTGCGAAAACACATTACGATACACACTGCAGAATTGGTTTTTAGACCCAGAAAACATTGCAACAAGATAACATTGCACATCAATGTAAATAATCTAATGATAGGCACTTGTGGAGCAGTTAACAAAATAGAAATCAATAGCGGCAAAGACAGAATAGGCAACAATCAAAGGAAAAAAAACGGATCAATCAGTACCCCGTAACACAGTAAGCCTTTAGCCAACCCATTCGGACACCGGCGCCCAGATCCTGGTTGCCAATTGTCGACTCCTCCCCCTTTACGAGAAAAAACTGAGAATTCTAACCTATGGAGAGCTAACAGTCTTGCTCGCCATTGTGCGAAAGTTGGGGCTTCCGCAGATAACCACTGAGATGTAATTCACAGACGTGCCTGGGACATAGCGATAAATAGAAAAGCTGATTTGTAAAAGGAGTGAGTACCAGCTAAACTATTACCCACGTCAACCCCAAATATCACTAGTGCTGGAGTCAATAAACAGCTTATCTTGAGTGTGGAATTGATAAAGTGCTCGATGTCATCGAAAAACCCTAATAGTACTGGACAAGCGTAAAGCATATGTATTATATCCGCCGTCAGTGAATCACAGCGAGCACAAGTATTACCCTTCCTAGCACCCCATTTTGCAATTTTCATTGGCGTGTAATAAAGATCTAACATTGCCATATAGCTTTGAGTCTTCAACGAACCTGAAACAATGACCTTGCTGGCAAAGTCCATTACCGGGGCTAGGTCAATACATGTCCTTCCTAATTTAGATTCCCACTTAGCACTTTGAGCTGACAAATCATCTGGGAAGGTTGATACTATATATTGATAGAGTACCCCTATTCTACTTCTTTTCCTAATCATCTCAATGATTGATATCTTATCCAGTATACCTGGTGAAGTCTTCAATTGTTTATACACAAAGGTTTGTATTTGCAAATATTGTAAAAAATCACGCGGGGGAAATTTATATTTATTCCTAATATCACTGTATACTAGAATTTGCCCATCCTCTACTAGGTCACCCAACATATAGGCACCCTGCCTTTGCCAGCCAATCATTACATAATCTTGAAAGACACTAGGAAACACTCTGCTGCTTTTAAATGGCGTATAGAGATTCAAATTTGGAATGGCTAATTTCTTCCTAATTTTCAGCCAGATAGTACATGCAGCGATCAAAACTTTGAAGCGTGTCCTTTTATAATAACTAGGCTCCAAAACCTCCAACAATATACCCTTGGCAGCTTCACCCATCCCTATCTCATAGATAGTAGGTTGGTTGGACATTGGTACATTCGCCCTATCTCCACATATCAGCACTCCCATAACTTGTATCATTGCTGCCCAATAGTACATAACAAGGCTGGGGACCGCCCAGCCCCCCCGATCTCGAGGAAGGTACATCCACTTAGCTGCTCGTCGCGGGCGCCTATAGTCCCACAGAAACCTACTACACACCCTCTCTGCCTTGATCAAGCTATTTTGAGAGAATAGCAAAGGAATGGTTCTAAACAAATATAAACATTTCGGGAGGTCTATCATTTTAAGGACGCTACAGCGACCATATAAGGATAGGTGTAAATTATCGAGTCTCTCCAATTTAGTGTTGGGAGGATATTTAAGTCCGGGATCCTATCCACTGCGGGACTTATCCGCACCCCTAAATACATAGCTTCCGGGACAACAGGAGCGTCGGATATAGGCATATCAGGAGTCTGAACCACCAGCGTTTTTGAGACATTAAGCTTATAACCCGACACTGCTCCAAACTGTTTTGCTAGTTCCTTCAGTGCAGGGAATGCAGATGGAACATCAGATGTTATAACAACTATATCATCTGCGTAGGCTAACAGATTGTGGGAGATATCACCAGCCCTTATTGGAACTATAGCCTGATTAGCCACGATTTTAGAGAGAAACGGATCTATGTATAGGGCGAACAACAGGGGGGGACACCCCTGCCGTGTGCCCCTAGTAATAGGAAAAAAGCTAGTCTGCTGCCCTGAGATGCGCAATTGAGCTCTTGGGGAAAGATACATAGCAGAAACTGCATGTACAAATTCATCTGGAAACCCCTTCCATCTGAGTACCACCCACAAGAACCCCCAGGAGACCCTGTTGAACGCCTTATCGGCGTCCAACAGGATCAGCCCAAGAGGAGATTTTGTGACATGGGCCCAGTCTAGCAATGCTATGGAGCGCCTGACATGATCCGCTGTGTCCCTGCCTGGAATAAATCCATGCTGATATATGGAGACCAACGGAGTAATCACATGCGCAAGTCGACAAGCCAAAATTTTTGAATAAACTTTCGAATCGCCATTAATTAGTGATATCGGCCTAAATGATGATGGGAGCAGCTCTGGTTTCCCTTTTTTCCTAAACAAAGCTATAGTTGCATTTTGCCATGATTCCGGCACTATGCCCTTCTGCGCTGCTCTAAGGACCTCAAGAAAAAACAATTTAATATTATCTAAAAAGATTTTATAGAATTCCAATGGAACAGCATCTGGGCCACAGGCCTTGCCATTGGCTAAAGATTTAACAGCCAGCTCCAATTTCTCCATTTGAAAAGGTGACCCCAAAAATTCAGCCTGTTCTTGAGAAATTTTAATTGTCTCCATATCAATTAAAAACTCCTCCATGGCCCTCTCGATATCAAGCCTAGAAATATCTTGCCTATACAAAGAGGAGTAAAAATCCAAGAAAACTCTATTAACTGCCTCCTGAGTATCATGTATTGTTCCATATTGATCTTGGATTTTTACAACCTGGTTCTGTATACTGCGCTGGCGAAGTCTCTTGGCTAGAACCCTACCAGAATTCTCCCCAAACTCAAACATCTCTGTACGATATTGCAAGTACTTCGATGCGAGATCTTTTCCGAATGACTCCAATAATTGGGCTTTCAAAATTGCTACTTTTTGTTGACTCAACAGAGTTTCGTAACCATTCTTAATATTCAAAGTAAGTTTGATCTCTGCCTCCCTTAGCTCCTTAACCCGACTTCGCATCTGCTCTTGTTCAGACTGCCACCTATATGAAGTGAAACTTTTGGTCTCCCCCCGTAGTCTGGCTTTCAGCGTGTCCCATACCACTTGCCGACCCAATGTTTATATTTAGAAACTGTGCTATCCACTTTTTAATATGGGCCCGATACTCATCTTCACATAACAGCTTCCTTTCGAACGTCCACTCCCTAGGGGTTTTCCTGATTCAAGGCCATTCACACTCTGCAATCAATGGATTATGGTCCGATATAAGTCGTGGAAAACAAGAAATAGAAGAAGCAATTGCCACCTGCTCTGTAAGGAAAACATAGTCTAACCTAACATTTTTGTTATGGGGAATAGAGTGATGCGTGAACCCATCTTCCATTTTATTATGTAGGAACCATAGATCTACCAAACCATGCTCCTGTATAAGAGCCTGGAGCACTTTAAATACTTTTGGCTTTCTGCCAACATAATTTGGATCTCTAGCTAAATCGAAATTACTTAGAGTATTAATGTTCATATCGCCACACACCAGTAGTGGAGTAGGCCAGCCCGCCAATTCCACCTCCAGCTGTTGCACCACCTCCGGATCGTCTAAATTCGACCCATACACATTGCAAATCGTTAGATGTTTACCACCTATACAAGCTTCGACTATGGCCCACTTGCCCATTCTATCCCCTAATGCCCTTTTGCAAGAACATAAACCCCGCTTCATAAATATAGCGACCCCTCTAATCATAGAGGTCTGTTTGGAACAAATAAGGAGCTCATAGCCAGCCAGCCTAAGAGAATCCCACTTCCCCCACAGTGCATGAGTCTCCTGTATACAAAGGATGTCTACCCGCAGCAAATGAACAATTTTAGCAAAGAGAGCCCGCTTTTTACCATCATTAGGGCCGCATACGTTCCATGTACATATAGCCAATTTATCCTGCCCCATCAGAATAAAAAAAAGGATTCAAACGTAAGTACATAATGTGCATATACTCAAACTGTAATACCATTTCTGCAATGCAAACCAACACTCTTTTTTTTTTACCCCGTCCCCCCCCTTTTACTCTCCCCCCCACCTCCCTTCCCTTCCCCCCCACACCCTCGCCACCCACAGTGAGGCTTAAGGACCATGTCCTCAGTGATGTTACGATGCTATAAACGTGCCCCCCCCATCAGCTTCCCTACCAACACTTGTGCCATTCCTTTTCCCCTCTACTCCTTACACCATGTTTCCTTTCCTAGGACATCTAACTAAGTTATAGGTACCACAGACAGTTATCAGGACCTGAAGAAAAAAAAACACACAATTACACACTATTAAGCTTCATAGCCTAATCATTGCAATTAACCTCATTGCCCCGACTGAAGATAGCAATTCTGGGGTACTCGGTTATATCAGAACCAAACATTTGAGTATACAAATTTTGATAACAAAGTTCTCGTGAAAAAAGATAGGCACTTATTAATATACAACAAAAACAAATTCTAAGCGATGATCACCCCAACCAAATCCAACCAGCAATATACAGGCAAATCCAACCTAGTCAGCAAAGAAGATTCCCTCTAAACGGAACAAGCGCTGTATATTACAGTATCTATCTTTTGGTATGCTCAACCAACTCCTTTAAGTAGTCCTGTGCTGCACTGCACGATGTAAAGAACCGCGCTTTCCCATTCATAATAACTTTTAACTTTGAAGGGTTAAGCAGGAACACCTGGGCTCCCGCTTCTTGAAAGGGAGCGATTCATTTTCGCATTTGCCAGCGTTCTTTAACAGTCGTTGGGCAAAAGTCTGGGCGAACGAAGAACTCACATCCCATAGCAGCTCTTTTCTTCTCGGGCCTTGCTAAATCATACAGGGCTTCGCGCAGCAAGAAATTATTCAAGCAAATCAATATCGCCCTTGGGTAGAGATTCTGACCACTTTGTCCTTCTTTACCACGATGTCTCAGCACAAAAGGAAATCTATGGGCACAAATTACTTCAACTTCCCACTTCCAAGCACTTAATTCTGGGAATGCTTGCATGAACAGCTGTATAACGAATTTGCGAGGGTCTGCCCCCTCCTTTGATTCTGCTATTCCTAGCACGCGTAGATTATTGCGGCGTGCCCGATTCTCTAAGTCTGTAAACTTCCATTCTACATCAGACTCTGATCTTTGTAAGGACTCCACAGCCCTCTGTTGCTTCACTAAGGTATCTTCAACCGAAACTCTCTCCTCGACTTCGACCACCCTCGTGGTTACTTCAGCACAGGTTTTGACCAGCCGTCTCACAGTATTCTGGAGTTTCCTTACTGCTCCTTGCGTGCGTAAGCCCTCCGCTTTCGTCTCGATTCGATGAGCCATGATAGTCTTGTAGATTAAGCCAAGAGTGATTGAGTCCTCTTCCAGCTCCTCATCCAGGTTTAGCTGCGTAACCTGCTGGATTTGATCCTGCTGCACTCCCTCCGTGGGATCCATTGTTTTCCTCACTGTAGACAGTGAAGCAGACTGGTCAAACTCTTCTCCTTCTAAGTCATCTGGTAGATCCCCCAGTCCCCAAGTTGCTGGAGCTATCCAACTCATGCTCCTTGTCTGACAAGGTCGTTAAGTCAGACATAGAGTAAAATTTCCCATCAGATTCCAGTTCGACAGCTTTGTCATACACAAGATAGCCGGTTCCAGCATCGTTCCTGACTGTGAAAGACCATTGGCTTCACTTAATGGCACTGTTGTAGCCACTATGGGCTCTTTTGTCTTCACTGTTCACCTTTTGTCAAAGATTGCCGCCACAGTCTTTTGCTTAATAGGTGTCTCTTGTACCTGAGGGTGGTGGACTGCTGAATCACGGTACTGACTTTGTATGTCTCCGAGCGCACCTTGCGCCGCCAGTGCTTGACTAGATGAAACTAACGGAGTATCTACTAGTTGCACGCTGGGGTTTCTGCCACCGACTCCAGCTGCTGCGACTACTCCAGGCACCACGCTTGTTGCTGGCCCCTCCAGCCTTAATCTTTGTGGCATTCCCCTTAGCCTTAGAGTCGTTATCAATAGCACTAGTAGTGCCCGGATTCTGTTCTCCAGCAGCTAGAGCCTCAGCTGGCGTTTCAGCCACCGCACCTCCCTTATTCCTGGCGGTGCCCCTGCCCTTCGGTGCCGTCCTTAGAACGGGAGAATAAATCAGGACCAAAATTCCCCTGTTCGAAGTGCAGATTATAGAGCACAGGTCTCTGAAACACTTCTCTCTGAAACAGGCTGTCCGCAATGTTTTATTGAATATTGAATTTGTATGCTGCTTAAAAAGAAACTACTAGTCCCAGAATCCACCAGACTAGCTTACTCGTTTTCACTGTCTTTCACCAATTACCTGTTACAGAGCAGCGCGCAGCCTTTCGAGCCTTTCCTAGACCGTCCTAAGCACAGCCGGGAGGGCACCTCAGGAGAGACTGCAAAATTCAGGGGTTAAAGTCAGACTCGGAATCGGGGAGCACCAGCCCTGGCGAGCAGAGTGCAATCCAAGCAGCCAGCTATGTAGCGGGATCGAGAGCCGCCACTATGCTCCTTCCCGCGCACCCGTCTGCCACGGTTACAGCTGCAGTCAATCTCTCCCCACCTGGAAGCCGGTCACCGAACGAACGGCTGCGTCGGCTTCAGCGAGAACACACTGCGGGCCAAAACAAGAGCCGCGTTCACATTGTTTTTCCCCTCAGCTCGCCATCGACTCTGTGAGCCTCCACCTCCAAAGGAACGCCACTCAATAAGCTGATAAAGCACGGATGTAAGAGCGCCTTGAATCCAGCGTACCTGGCGGGTGACCACCGCAGGTAAGGGAGCTGATAAGGAGCAGCGGGATAGCACCTCACACGGCCACAGTTGCGGCCGCCATCTTGCCCCTTCACAGACCCTCTCTCTCGCTTTCTCTCACTTTCCATCACTCCCTTTCTCTTTGTCTCCCTTTCTGTCACAGACACTTTCACTCTTTTGATCTCTCCCTTTCTCTTTCTCTCTCTCACAGACTCTCTTTCCATCTTTCCCTTTCTCTGTGTCTCCCTCTCTCTTTTCCATCTCTCCCTTTCTCTTTGTCACACTCTCTCTCTCTCATTGCATCTCTCCCTTTCTCTTTGTCTCCTTCTCTCTCACAGACTCTCTCTCTCTTTCCATCTTTCCCACTCTCTTTGTTTCCCTCTCTCTCACAGACTCTCGCTCTCTCCATCTCTCCCTTTCTCTTTGTTTCCCTCTCTCTCACAGACTCTCGTTCTCTCCATCTCTCCCTTTCTCTTTGTCTCTCTCTCTCACAGACTCTCACTCTCTCCATCTCTTCCTTTCTCTTTGTCTCCCTCTCTCTCACAGACTCTCTCTCTCTCTCTTTGCATCTCTCACTTTCTCTTTGTCTCTCTCTCTCA